>NW_025064955.1:0-117791 GCF_019112545.1 Guyanagaster necrorhizus
CGCGTATAAGGGGGTCGTACATGGGGAGAAGGTACGTGACACTGCTCTTCATTATCTTCCGTTTCCTGATGTGTTCCATGCGTGGCTTGTGCTCTTCTAGGTCAATAATGGTTTGGCAATCGATCCGTGGTCATTACAGACACCAGAGTCAGCGTATCCGCAATAGAGCACTCGCAGTAAATACGATCAGATGCAGCAATGGGACGATAGGAACAATATGCTGGCCTATAGAATGGGGCTGAGAAGCGCCAGCCATCGGTCACATTCCGTGCTCGCTGCATGGATTGTAATCCTTGTATTTGACGTCGTGGCGACAAGATGCATTCTCTCGTGGCTGCCCAAAATGGTTGCGCTGATGTATTGTCCGTGTGACGCCATCTATCCTTCGAGTTCGTCGTGGAATTTCGGGCCTGCAGCTCTGACGTGGTCCCTTGATGGCGATTTGAAGGACAGCGTTTGTAGCAAAGGTATGACAGCCGCTTGATGGACTTTTTCGTCATTCTGAGATTCTTTGTCAGGCGCGTTGCTCGAATCGACGATAATACAAGGACTCACTCTACATACGAGGACACAAACACCGATTGGGATGCAGTTCGGATAACCCGATATTGGATCTAAGTTTCGACCCGTTCACGTTCTGTGTGCAATTTTCCGTTCGGTACACAGAAAACTGGAAGGAAGAAAACTGATATCGATTATAGATCATTTTGATGTCATTCCCAGCCCCACAGCCATGACACCATGAAACAAGATCCCGGCGGAGAGCACCTGGACGCTGATGGTGAACATCGTGGCACACTGATCGCGCAGAGGCCTCTGAAAATGATCCCTTCCCTTGGAATCTGAATCGGGACAATTTGCAATAAACACTATTTGGTCACGAGATAGAGATCGGCCCACAGCAGCATGAACTTTATCCTGCTCGTCGACGATGTGCTGATTTGCACCATCGCGTTTCTCTCTGTTCCAGATATTCTGCGACTTCATTAGGTAAGGCTTTCTTTGGCCTTAATTCCTGGATGCTGAATTTTCAGAAGTGTAAACGGTTCGACGCACTGACAAGGCTACTAATCATATGGACCAACGCCCACAAGCTCGACATTCTGTCCAATGACTATCCTTTCCCCCTCGATGTTATCGATCTTGAACAGCGCACGCGACACGCGTACCGACTCGCGTCATGATGGCTCCTTGACTGTTCTCTGTCACCCACAAGCAAGGTGATGTTGGTGGACTCACCTGTATCAGAGATCAAATTCATCTCAGGGCGGCAGCACAAATGGCTGCTGACCGCATCCAAGGGGACACGGTCAGTCCTGATGATCTGGGACATCGTGGAGGCGTACAAGTGCTCGAAATGATCCCCACACCGGAACGACGTTGGATTCAGGGATGTGACAGTTAACGATAACCCAGATTCTGAAGCCAGTGTCATGGTGTCATTGTGAGCACCTGTTAATATGCTAAACGACCACTAATTTCTATAGATCGCAGATAATTGTGCTCCTGCACTTGGACGATGATGGAACATTTCATGAAATCTACTTCATCAACATCAACCTCCGCCTTGTCACCCTCACTGGTGACATCTTAGCGCTAACTGATCCCAGCTCCACTACGCTCATCTACAACTGGAAGACCGGCGAGCGCACACACCTCGACACGCCGCGCACCCGTTGCCTCCAAATCATTTAACCCCGCCCACGGACCTCGTCCTGCATGCCCAGTCCATCGCTCTCTACGTCCTTCCATCACCCACGCTTGTCTCCAAATATTCCTTTGGCTGGGTCGACGGTGCCAGTGCAACCCCCACCTCCATCCCTATCCGCAATAACATAACCCTCTGGGATAACAGCATGAATCCTTCCAGCACTACTCCCTATCATCCTTCCCGCCAATGCTCACCAGTAAAACATCCTCCTTCCATCGATCTACTCGATGTTCGGACATCATCCTCGGCAAGCGGGCCACTCCCATCACCGCAATCGGGAGGAGCAGAACAGTTACGAGACCCTCGTGGCTGCTGTCTTCCCCAGTCCGCTTAACCACACCGAGAATGCCCGTGTTCGCACGATCTGCTAGAATAATTTTGATAATTGGATGGCGTTGGATTATGACGAGGACCTTGGAAGGATCGCGCTTGTAACGTGGTCTGGGAAGATTACCATTGTTGACATGTAGCCGAAATATATCTCCATGAGTACTATCATGTCTGCTACACGATTGTCTTTTTCTACTGTGCATCCCTTGTCAGTCTTTATTCAGAGTACTCTATATGTTGATTCTATTCGCTCTATGACAGCCCATTGTACAATGGCTAGATCGTATTCCTCTACATCTGGATTTAGAAGAACTGATGAGGCACTTGCGGATTAGCTTCGGAACCTATGTTTCTTCGTCATTCATCTTGTAAGGCAGGTATCGGTCAGTTCCTGTTTGCAAAGGTATTATTTTGGGATGGTAACTGTTGGAAATCCTCGGTGTTGCGCAGGGTAGACTCCAGGCTGGTAAGGCCAGAAGGTATGAATTTGTTATTCTACAGCTCCTACAGAGCTTGTATTTGTACTCTCCAGGCTTGTATCTAGAATTTACTACAACTTTCTCTTTCTCTCGAGCTTACTCATCAGCTCTCGGCATGATGCCGGATTGCCCTTTCTAGAACTTTCCAGCAAAATCCAACAGTAACTATATGAGGAGCGTTATGATTTGGGTATGAATATGGAAATCGGAGATGTACACATTCACCGGGACCGATTCAGCGAACCATGATTAAGATTCAGTGTGAGCCAAGTCGATCCCAGTCGATTGTTCATCGTTGAGAGTGGAGGCCGCGAGCAAGCACAGTGCAAAAGAATAAACCAAGAAATAGTCTGGGAAGGAATGCGACCGCATCGTCGAATTCATTTTTCAGGGCCTTTAATTTCAGTGGTTTGCCTTGCGCGACATAGAATATGCAACAATGGACTGTTTTATTCTCGCTATAAGAATACAACTAACCTCTTTCTTTTTGTGGTAGGACTTTGTTGGCATGTCTTAACATTCATCCATACCCTCAGCATCGTCGCTCAGACCGGCCTTAGATGCTGGCACTTCTCAAATGGTACAAATTTATTACCTTTAATCTCATGATTTCGTCCGGCGGATAATCACTCATCCATTGAATCTGGGCGGGTTTTGCCCTGGTTTCCCTACTGTCCTTCTTGTTAGGCTTTCGCTGATGTGTTTCCCAAGACTTGGGGTCAGAGCACTTTATTTCTTTTAATAAAAAAAAAGGTATGATCCCAAGCATCTTCTCCGACGTTGTTCCTCAACGCCAGCTGCCAAAGCAATGGTTTACATACCCATACTATATCGACTTACAGGCCCATGCCTTTTCTACATATAGGACTTCTTTTACCAAAGTCTTCAATCAATCCATCAGACACTAGTAATTCATTTCAGTGCGACGGAAGGCAGGTCTTTCTATCGACGAAGGAAATTTACCGGTCGCGTGACAAAAACATCATCAGGGACTGGAGAACCCCCCGGTGGTGTTGTAACCTTCTGTTGTGTCACCAATGTTCGTGAACGAGATCGGTTTGTACACAACGGCGGTACCTTCGAATCAATCAGGTAACAGGATACAATTTAGAGGTGAAATATCGACGTGCTTACCCTTTCCGTCGACAATCTCAGGACTACCACGCTTACATCCCCTGCTCATACAACTACAGCAACGTGGCTGCTCTCACTACAATTCAGTCCTTCGCTCAAGACACGCACACACCAAATATAGCCCGAGATATTGCAACCCGCTTTAATTATGACCAAAGAACACAGGTTTTGGATCGCCATGCGAAACCAAACCAACTCATCATTGACAGATGCATCTATAGGAAATTGAACCCTCAAACTGGCGTGGCCCCGACAGCCACTAGACGTCATCCGATTATGGTTAGAGCTCCACCCAGCTATTCCTTCACATGGTAATTTTTTGCCTGACATAAATGGATCTCTTAATATTTGAAGGATTTTTTACAAGATGGACCCAATTACAATCACATATAGGTATCGTGCGGGAGCAGGAAGATTGACTATAAAACATTTCATTTTTGGCCTATAAAACGATGTCTCCTGTAGGAAAGACCTCTCCCTCCTGATTTTTTTTTCCTTCTAGAGTGAATGAGGGATTCAAAGACCAAAACTCTCCTGAAATTCTTGTGTTTCTTCCTTGCTGACTTTTGGATCATTATCTTCAGCGGAAAGCGGACCGAATTCCTTTGCTGGGAAGTATTGTTACCGAATGAGTATCACACCTTATTATTTAACGCATGGATCTCCTACCTTTCCACTTCCGTAACGAAAATGACAGGTATATCACAGATCTACAATGAATTTCTGTGGGGAATCGAACCGCCGACCGGACCACCTCGACCATTCGGACGTTATCCTTCCACGTTTCAACCTTCTTTCACATGAAACATCTAGTTCATCTGAATGACGACGTTTCCTAGGAGCAGAAGCCTCTCCCCTGCCCTACGTTGCGTCTTGGAATTTCAGACCATCGAAAACCTTATTTTCGACATCTGCCCCAAAATGGAAACATCGTTTCCCCAGTCAGCCTCACAATACATTCCACCACACATACAGCCGCACTGACCCGTCCGGCTTCCAGCAGCACCTCTTCGTCGCCGAACTGTCCCACCGTTCACCACTCTCCCGAAAAGTCCACTATAACCATCGATGCTGAAAAACAAGTCAACCCATGGGATAGCTACGAAGAGGATGAAATGCCCGAAGAGACTCAGCCGCACCTCGTACGCAACCTACGGTTACAGGCCTTCTCTATTTACCGCCGCCTATTCTCAGTCGCGTTCTTAACGGACATGGGTATCTTCATTTCGTACGCAATCCGCAGCTATCAGACTGCACTGGTCGCGGTGGCGAATATCTTTTTCGCTATTCTCATGAGGCATGAACGCGTTATAAACTCAATTGCATGCTCTGTTCCTCAGTCGTGAGTTCTCTTTGCCTGGTGATCTTTGTAGTTCACTGATGCGTTTTCTTACCGAGGTGGCCGTTCTTCATTCGTCCGACTGCTGCGAGAGTGTGTCATAATGGAGGCAACCATTCGGGAGCTGCTGCTGTTTGAGGGACATTTTTGCTGATATTTTTGGCCACCCAAGCGACTAGGGAACTTGTTCACAGCAAGCGGGTACATTTCCCCTCAAAGTGTATGTCTGCGTGATTCTAAACCATCGATACACTTCCAGACTTCAGTGGCTTGTCAACTTTTTGACTCCGGGAAAGGCCTGTGGAGAACAATGTCCAACATTGTCTTCTTCTCCAGATGCTCCTGTGTGAGCACTGTGCTATATGTATACATGATATCCAACTCGGTTATTTGTTCCGGTAACTGCAGCCACGCGAGTTCAGCGTCGTTTTACCACCAGTTGTTGTTCACCGATGTCTGCGAGACGTTGGGGAATAAATTTTGAAGTACTGGCATAAGATCGTGGATATCTGACCATGCTGGGTGCGCTTTGGGATGGAGGTGGATATCGACTTCGAGGACGAAGGAGATGGACCGGCAGAACTTCGACGGCGAAAATGAAGCGTCGACGGACCGGAAGGCTATGGTGTCTCGTTGTAGGGTACGGCCGATGATGTGGTTAAGGTGGAAATGAGTGAAGATGTGTATGTCAGTGCAGTACACATGAGTAAATTCCCAAGCAAACGATTTGCTGACGAGAAGGGATGATGTTGCCATCCGGAGACGTTCGACGGGTGTAAGAGGAAAGGCCCATGCTTCCTCGATCGTCTGGGCAGGTATTTTTGCAGGCAGTACATTTGCCACTGTTCAACAGCAGTTGTAGAGATGATTTATGTGATTACAGGCATCGTTGTCCCTGCATTTTATATCTGATGATGCTCCACATTTTCATGATCCACCCTGGCCTTGGTGGTGAGAGTTCTGTCTCATCGATCATCCTGGGTAGAGTGTCCCCACTGGATGAAATTCTGCAAGCTTAGAATATCACACATCTTCTGTGACATCCTTAGAAATGGTTAGTTCAATAACAGTAGGATATATATTAATCTCCTTTTCACCAAGAAGTCACAGCTCCAAAATTTGCTGACTGACTGGAAATGCACTGTATGAAACTTGATGTCTAGGAAAATGGTTTCAGATGGCTCCCGGAACATTAGAAAGGGGGATGGAGGTAAAGGCCGAAGTTAGACTGTAATTGGTGGCTGTGTCTTACGAGGGATTTCATTGAATCTGCCTTCATTTAGTGTCTTTACACCCATTTAAATTATTTATGAGCTCTCAGCTTCCTTGGTGTCACCAAATGATTCACTAGGACTAATTTCCCTTTGCAGAGCATCCATTTAATTATAAGTGGCTAGGTCAAAATAGAATTTATTTATCTGCAAATTATCACTCTATGTACTTAAAATAAATAATATTTTGGAGGAAACGGCGGAAGATTCGGGGATCGCGAGATGGTTTCCATTTTGAGGAGTTTACACCACACAGTTTTAGCTTACATCATCATCACGGAGGGCGAATTTGAGACAAGTCTCAGACGGCAATGGATATATAATGGAGCTCTTTGGCCTCTCTTCAGTCCCTCACTGAACATCTCTCTACACTACACAGTGAAGTCACTCAGCTCATTTTTGATCTTTTGAATCATTTATCAGTCTGTCCCTTAGTTTCTTTATGATTGTCTCATACTAACCATCTTATTTTCCCTCTCTTCATTCAATGCTTTCTGCTGAAGTTGTTGAGGATTACATTCACTTTGCTAGGAGCTACATGGAGGAGGCTCAGAGCTCTGTTGACCAGGACCCTACTATCTCCCCAACCACTGCTACATCAACCTTCTCCTCTCTGGACCTTGGCAGTGATACCATGTGCAGCACTACTTCCTACACTTCTGATGTGCATGCTGTCTCCAAGGAAGAGGCTGAATTCTACTATGCAGGCCTTCATTCTGGGCCCACATTGCTTTACCGCACAGGCAAAAAGTGGTTCCCACCCAGAGGACCTGAAGCCTATCACTGTTTGAAAGAGCTGCGCCCAGTCTACAACCATCTGATTATAACAGTCTGGAACAATGACTTGGGCTGGAAGGTTGTTAAAGTTTTAGATGCTCATACAGTCAGTTAATAGATATTTATCATATTATAGAATTTGCTAATTAGGATTTTTAGATCCACTTTACAACAATAGATGTTGTTCGTTTCAAGATGGCCCAGTTCAATGAACTATCTGAGGATGAAAAAGATGCTGATGAAGAAACAGTACAGGCTAAGAAACCAGTTATTGGTCCTGTCACTATTTGGATTGGTGTCATCTCTGAGTCTACCTCTGCCACAGCTGCCCATGATGCAGCTCAGGACATTCTAGCCCTTCTCAAGGACTATCAGATCACTGATGTTGATGTTGACTTCTGTGAGTCCTTCTATACATGTGAGGCTAGTCCTCAGCTTCTTGAACCTGTCAGTGATCTGGACTCACTTGTCAATGGATGTTACAATTTTTTCAATTTATTTTATCTTTTATCTTATCTTATCAGAGCATCTATCTAATCACAGGCACTTACAGATAGGCATGGGATGATTATACAATCACAATAAGCCACACTATTATTCTGTAAACAGTGATAGTGTCTCAATGGTAGACAATACCTCATTGTTCCACCCCCAACAACCAGAGGTGACAAGGACTATAGCACAGAGATGCACAATTAATAGGACTATATTTATCAAAAGGCAAAATGTATATAAGTAGCTTAGCTCTTGCTGTAGATACCCAGCTTCAAGCTAAAGTTTATTCTATATCATCTTCTCTTGACCCTAACTTGTCTAAATGTCTTGGAATACATTGGCTATATAACACATATAGTGAACTGATGTGACTGTATGAAGACAATACAGCATCAGTTTATCACATGTTTAAGTCATGTGCACTTTGGGTCTAACAATGTCATTAGTCCTCTCACTTCCACTCTTGGCCTGTTAGACCTGCTCAACACATGACTAGAACACATGATAAACTAATGCTGCATTGAGTTTGTATAGTCACATTAGAGTCCACTATTATGTGTTCAACTTGGTGCAAACCAGGCATTCACAGAACAAGCTTGAGAGAGATAAGTGGTATGAATAAACTTTAGCTTGAAGCTGGAGTATTACAGCAAGAGCTATCATACTTATATACTTGTCTGTAATAATAAATACAGTTCCTGTACTATTATGGCTCTCTGCATTGTGACACTATGGTGTCTGATTGTCAGATATGAAACAAATGGATGTTGTCTGTTGTTAAGGCATCTTTGATATTATTGTCATGGTTTACCTATTGTGTCCATCTCCATCATATGGCAATTATCCCACAATCCTAAGTGCTTAATGATAAGCTAGGTGCCAGATAAGATAAATAAACATAAAAAATCATAACAATTGTCTAAGCATCTTGATATCAATAATGACATCAAAGACCATTTTTTTCTGTGACTTCTTTTCTTTCTTCTATGCTCCTTTATCTATTGCTTGTTTGTTAGTGCAGATGAATGCTTTGACTGCTGGTGGATTGCTGTTTAGGTTTATCTTTATTTTTCATCTTGTCTTTTCATACTTGATGTCTAAGGCTTGGACTAGTGGACTTGTCATTTCAGTTTGTCTCATTTCTTTACTCTCTCTCCTCATGCAATTGATGGCCTTCATGTTCAGATTCCATATGACTTGACATAGTTTACTGGACTATCAGACATGCTTGCCAATTTTGAGTGGTATTTAGTAGGCATTGACACATCTTTACTGTAGCTTCTTATTCTTCAGACCCTTACAACTTCACCACATACTATTTATTCTCCTCTCCACTCATCTATACCCATTGTTCATCTATCCTTCTCTGTCTATCCCCAGTTGTGTTGTGTACCCCCCCCCCCCTATATACCCCATTCCCACTCATCTTATATCTCCTCTTACATGTTGAATGAACATTGTTGACTTTGTTGTTTAAATCACACATGATAAAACAAAGTTCAATATGTGGGTAAGGTTGACTTAGGCACTTATTAGTGCTCTAGTGCTGAGTGGGGCTTAGCTTTATTCTTGTTGATGACTTTGCCATTGTGACTTGCTTATTTTCTTTTTTATATACTAGATGAATTTTCCATTTTACATTTTCATGCATGCATTTGCTTGTGTTGATTTGTGTTTTATTGATGATCATTTGTGTTCTTACCAATGCATTCATGACATCAAAAGTACATGTTAGTATATATGATTGCAGAGGAAATATTCACATCAGAAAGTTTTCAATCTCTAAAAACTCTTACAACTGTTATGAACAGACTAAAGTGCTGATTTAACTGTTTGAGACCTAATAATGATAAATTTCCTGCCCAACAGGTCTCCCTAGCCACTCCAATAGCATAGTTCCACAATAATTGTGTTAGAATATTAATGGAACCCCCAATGCAAGGCCAGAAATGTGAATGCATGTTAATGATGCTAAAGTCTTTGCTGAAGTTGACTGAAAAGGTACCATCTATTCTGACAGACCCAGGCTAGAAACAGCTGGTGAGCTTGTTGGATATGTGAAGACAGTTGTCCTCCTCTGGTATAACATGTGCTTTCACAATTGCCTGTTCAGTAGCAGGCAAATAAGAATTGCCATCAGATGGAAAAGTCAGTATGCAAAAAAGCCTTTGCATGTCTCTTAGGAGTATGTGGTTCATATTTCCCATTTCTTTTGAATTTCACACGTTTCAGGCCCCTTGACGGCCATGTGAAGGATCGGATGCATAGCAAAGGTATGACAGCCTCTCGATGCTCTCATTCTGAGATTCTTTGTCAGGCGCGTTGCTCGAATCGACGATAATACAGGGACTCACTCTGCTTACGAGCACACAGAAACACCGATTGGATTGCAATTCGGATATTCCGACATTGGATCCAAGTTTCGGCCCTCTTGCAACGGGTTCACGCTGTGTGTTCGATATTCCGTTCACTTATAATGCTTGACTTCTAACGCGTATAATTCTGTGTAGTTATGTCTACAGGGTCTCTGTGTAACGAATGTCTCTTCTTTTATCTCCCTGAAGCCAACGCGTATGATCATGTTGATGCGACTCGGATTACCGAAGCGATCATGCGGCAACGGGGCCATCAACACATGCTCACCCTGCGTAAGCGCCAGGCAGTCTTCTCTTCTTCCTTCACTGCGTCCACGATGGTTTCTCAAGACTTCGCAGCCAGATGTCATCCGACCTTCAATACTCCAGGCGCCGACGCCGTTCTATCTTCGCTAGACGATACTTTATACCGACTGCCATCATTCGTCTTGCGAAGGTCGACCGCGTTCTTCGCTTCGAGCTCCTTCACTTTCGGACGAGACAGCGAGCCGATCCCCATCCATGAACACGATGTTGTCTTGGAGCGACTGCTACGTATTATCAGCGGGCTCGAGATCCCGCCTTGGCGCAAATTTGATGACCTCGAGGGTGTGCTCAGCCTAGCTGATGCCTGGGGAGCCAGAAGTGCGGTGGACATTATACGCGCATCTATCACTGCCCCCGTGTTCCTGAGAGAACCACTCCGGGTGTATGCGATAGCAACTAGATTTGGGTGGGAGGAGGAAGCGGAGCTCGCGTCGAAACATACTCTATCCTTGTCTCTCCACGAGGAGCAGTACCAGGAGGCGCTGCAGCGGATCCCGACGCGGTCGTTGGTCAAGTTGTTCAAGCTGCACCGGAAGCGGAGGGATGAGTTTCAGATGGGTATGGCATGGGACGCGAGTTGTAAGGGGTGTGGTGAGTCTGTCGACGGGTCGGCGTGGACGGCGCTTGTGTGGAAGATGTTCTGGGAAATGGATGCGAAGTCGTCGGGGGATAGGCTTTGTTCGTTGGAGGTTGAGGAGTGGCCGGAAATGCTGGCATGTTCGGAGGTGAAATGTGCTGGATGTGGAATGGCGGTATATGATAGATTGGAGGTGATGGAGAGGGTGAGGAAGTGTTTGGCTGATTTGCCGGATACGATATAGACGGGTTCGGTTCGAGAGATTCATTCATCATTTTTAGTTTTCCCTGAGGTATTCTTGCACAGCATACTCGTGAGGGAGTACCGCAGAAACTCCTAATGTTACCATGGATATACTCGGTGCGCATCATTTTTCGTTGCAGTCTCCAAGACTGAGAATCATGCATAGCCATCCATCAACATATCATTGTATACATTTAGCAAAGGTGAGTATATTATGATGTCTCTGTACGCCCCGCTGATGGACAGCATCTAGTATAACCTAATATTACATATAACCTACCAAACGTCCAGTCCTATATGGCATTGGCTCGATATCCTGCATGATGCATAAGGCCGTGCTCGCCGCAAGAATACCAGATACAATGCTGGTTCTAAGAAATATCCGAAGAACCGCAAGATGTCGTACAGGCCAATTAGAAATGACGTTTGACTGGACAATATCTTTGACCTTGGTATTCTTCATAGCTCCTGGCGCGTTCCAAGGCGACAGCTGCTCTTTATTTCATGTACCCTTCTCTCTCTTTCAAATAAATGTGTAATGACCGACTTGTCCCCTTGTCTTTCCACATGCAAGATGGTTCGATGCGCCTGTCACCCTAGTTGGCGTTGTCTTCTTAGGATAGCTGTTCCTCATGTTGAAAAATGATCAAACTTTTCCGCTACATGCTTGAACTCTGCTTCTGTGATACTGGTTAGTCAGCATTTCCGAGGCGCTCTGCCTTCCCTCTATCCACCATGGGTATTGGCCTCGGCAGAGGGCTTGGAAGCAACGCTGAATGAGGTTTGTTCCGCCTAATGTAGCGATTAGTTCCCCCAGTGAAGGTTTTATCATAGCGAGCGCCGTAACTTGTATCTACCACGGACACCGGTGTTGAGCGATCCATGAACAATGCATGCCAGGAGAGCATAGATCACCTGTAACGCCCCAATATAGCAGCGTTAACACGCGTTTTCCTTTTTCTTGAACACCGTTCAGATGAGGCAATGTCAGGTGACTAGGACACTTTTTCATATTGTCGACTCGACACGAATTCTTTGTGTTGTGACATCTAGGTCTTCACCCTAGTGCTTGTCGAGAAACTCGAAGCTTCATCCACCTGTGAATTATGCAGCTGTTCGGCTGTGGTAACGTCTTGGTAGAATGACCCCAGCAAAAGGCTGCAAGCAAATATTCATTTCCTTGACCTTTAAGGTACATCTAGTTATATTAGATGCATTCACGATGTAATTGTTAACATATGGTTTTCCAGTTTGCAATCCACGTATCACGATCGCGTTCGAGGTCCGATTACCCGCCGATGGCATGTGGAGGAGTTTCAAATGTAAAGCCTTTCTCTCAGAGTGTGGATTATCCAGCGTCTAGTACCTACTAAATCGTAATCGCAGAAGTCTGAGTGCACCAGCGGCAGGTTATTCCGCAAAGGGCATGTCAAATCGTTGCTGTAGCCGTTCTGGGTTATTTCTTGAACTTCATGTACTGAATCAGTTCGGGCAGGTTGGCTTCCTACACGCAGAACGCCCGCCGTAGTTCTTGATACGTGGAAGCAACGGCGGCTCGGATTGGAAGCGGAATGAAGGTTGGTATGGCATGGCATGAAATGCCGTGCGGATTCAGCCGCGATCGTAGAAACACGTGATCTCCCCCTCCCCCTCTGCTTTTGCTCCGCCAGCAGCAGCGAGCGTAGATACGGAACGCCTCGTTCGTGGATCTCCCGCCTTTGTACAAATAAAGCTGTTTCTTTCTCTACCCACCCACCCCCACCAATAAGAGCAAACCGAAATGGACACACAGACAGCAAAGTAGTCCAAAGAACTCTCGCAGCCGAGACGAAAGGAGACAGATACGGTAAAAGGTTGTCGTTTCAGCACAGGTTCGCCTCACCACTGGGATTCCGTACGATCTTCAGGAATTCTCTCCTCACACAGTTCGTGTTGTTAGAGTCTCCATTGTGCTAGCCCGTTATCAGATTACCACACCGCACGTACACGCTACAATCCTCCTCTCGCTAATGTAACAAGATCACTGTCAACTTATACCGCTATGAATTCTTCATTTCAATTTATCTATAAGTTTCTTCATGGTCTTCACAGGATAAAGAGCCACCATACTGATGCCTTGTACGGTATGGACGAGACGACGATGCGTCGTCCCAAAATTAATGTACTCCTACGACCCAAGGGCAGGAACTAGTTCGCCTTGGTTCATTTAAATAGTCTCGTTCATCGCTTCAATGTCTGACTGCAGATGCATACAATGTCGCGGCGCGTTTCCAAATTGCTAAATACCAAGAATGGAATTTGCATTGAAAAGCAAGTAAAGAGAACAGACAAACAAAGCCACTGTGAATTGGACTTGAAATGGTTCTTTTCGCTATGGTTGTGAGACATATGTGCATCAGATCTTCTTTCGTGGCCTATAATAGAGGACAGATCGTCCATGCTTCCTATCGATAAAGTCCAAGAATACGCGCAGCGACTTTACTGGCAAGATATATTGAATATATGACTGCCTGGAGATAGTCTCTCAGCGTGTACAATCCACAAGCGACTGGCTGTATTAAGTGTAGTTACGAGTAAGCGCATACAGTTCAACCGTCGCGGATGATATCCAGGATCCTTTTCCTCAGTCGGTTTCTACATACAGCGTGCAAAGTCGAAGTGCTAGTAATACGAAACTCCTCGGACTTGCGGTGATAACCAGGTACGGTAAGATCGTCATCGAGAAAATCAAACCGTACTCGTCTCGCAGAAATCCCTCACACTTACGCGGGAGAAGCTGCGCTTTTCTTGGAGTGCATGTGGCCAATAATCATCAGAGAAGCAGAATACAAATAACCCGTTTGCGGCATGAACGCCCGCGACGTAAGTCCGTAGATTAGACCGCTTCAATAGTAGAGCCTCTGGCCATATGGTTGGGACCGGGTCCACAGGATAAGCATTCGTTCCGAATCATGATAGAAGGTCCACATTCGAGCACTTTTCCTAACCATTGAATAGAGCGGGGAAAGACATCTGATGAGTCAATAAATACAGGAGAAATGCATGGTGCCATCTGGCTTAAGGATTATAACGCCACCGATGTACTTCATTATGAATCTTTGGGAAAAGGTGCGACTTAGCTATCCTTCATTTGCAAAAGAGTGCATCATACTGATTCTCTTTGCCTGGTTGCCAGCCTTATGCCGTTGAGCTAAAAATAACAATCAGCAGTCATGCAGTTTGACTACGCAGATATTCTATAATACTTATCCTTCAATGCGCGGCGGCAGCGCGCCCTTTAATGCGTCAAATATCGTCTTTCTAGTTAGATATAAGATGTCCGTGTCCACAGAAATAACATACACCGTTCCTGATCAGGACCTTGCGCCGATTGCCAGTGCCAGTGCCGAAAAGCCTCTCCTGTAAGGACCGAAAATCACAGGTTACACAGATAGGAGAGTCTGGCACTCCTGGTAAGAAAATATTTCGGTTCAATCAGAAACTGACGAAATGGGTGGATAACAAAAGAAAATTTGTCGAGGCATCTTGAACAGCGTCCACTGTCGAGAAACAAATCTGTTTCAATCCGTAAGCTTCCAGGAAAACTTGAACCTCAAAGGTAATCACGACGCATTTTTTTGTGGAGAATGCCTGATAAAAATTCTATCTATATTCCAATCTTTCTCCCTTGCATTCCGACTCGGCAGAGTGGTCAGTGCCACCAACAGTGTCCGTCGAAAGTGTCAGTGACTCTGGACTCTCTTAGCGGCTGTGCATGTCACATTATGGCCAACCTGTCCGGACTCCGCAAATCGCAGCACGTCATGTCTTCTTCCACTGATTCGATTCTACTCACTGATTCTTGGTGACTATTTTCTGCTACCAAGATACTACCTGTCACTCACTGAAAATGGTCTAGAGAGATCTGGGCATGGCACGGCTTTCCTAGGCTGACACTTAACTGACACCAATGGAAAGAGTCCGAGCCTGAGGAACAATTTCGCCGTCTGCCGACCCCCATTCGCTTCTATGTATTACAATCGAGTTGAGCTGCAGGATATTTCTTTATGCAAGCCTTTATCCAAGAAATATCATCTCGTAAAACTATCTGACGGATAAATCAGAATTTATTGTAGTGTCTGTATCCTCACTCTACTCACCCTCATCCCCTCCCATGTACAAGGGGTATATGGATATATTTTCGTCTGGCTAACCATTTTAGCCTATTAGAATGCTAAATTTGTGCGGCCGGATGTTTCTTTTTAAAATTACACATCACGAACCTGTTCTCTAGACTCTGTCAGTCCTGAATTCTCTCCGTTGGGAGCGTTCGCACGGTCCGGTTCCTCCGAGATCACGTGTTACATTGCCGTAGATTCCCGCTTGTCCGTAGTTATAACCGAGACTATCACTATCCATTGCCGATTCCCTCTCTTGGACCTAGCGATACGGTTCCACCGTCTTTACGTTTTATTAGTATATCGAATGGACTATATCAACATTTATTACGTGTTAATCCGGATTCCTCATTCGATTGCGGAAGGCCGAAGATGACTATCAATGTCACATCGTCAAGTATCATTGATGTCTCACCCACGATGCCGAAATGTAGGTGGCAGTAGGCGTATACTTCTCCCACAAAACGGCTTGATATCCCTGAGACTGTCACTGCCACCGTAAATCCCTATCCTCTCCGCATCTTTCGCACTTGTCAAACCACAGCGCCCAAAGCGTTATCCCTGCAGGCCCGACCCCTTCTGATGCAAAGCACTAGTCTCTCTCGGATGTTCGCTAATTCCCTCCCAGAATACAGTACTCATATATTTTACTAATGCATTTACGGCCTCTATTGCTCGTTCCACATGACTGGGCTCTCATATAAAACATTTTTATATACGGAATGTCTTCGGAACTTCCGACACTTCGGTGACTTCCTGAGGGAAGTGAAAGGCGAATGTGCCCTCCCCTTGGGCACTCAATTACAGAATTGTATCCTTCAAGCGGTTCCGAGAAGATCTAGCTGACTCTATGATCCACGGTCCACATTATGCCCGCGGAAAGATCACATACTAGATCTCGTTCGAATTTAAAAATTTCACGGATTGTAAATTCTGGTCTACGAGTAAGGAACATTCATCCAACGGTAGATTCGGCTCCTGCCCCGATGATCTTGATTTCTGATATTCATCCTTCTCCCAGCCTCTGGCGAAGTTCACATCAAACTTTTTTTTGCACGGCCCATTTTCTTGGATCTTGTTGATATCAATATGGTCACCCGTGGGTGGGTCATTGGACCTCGGGTTGGACAGCCAAAATAAACGCACACCGAAGGCAGGATCGGAGACCTGGAGGAGGATAGAAGGAACAGGGAGCCAGGGGTTCAGTTTAGTGTCACGTCGATGTTCGTTGTTTGAAAAGGGCCTATCTCGAGAGAGCCCAGACAGGAAGTCGTATTCAGTATTTGTAAATAAAATTTGGCTGACTTTCTGCGAACAATGAATAGAAAGGTATGTGTATTTGTGAGGGCTATATGCCACATCTTGCTAAAGTCAATCATTCACCCGGGATGCTACAGGCACCGGACCCATGCTATAAAAGATAGAAGTCAAGGTCTGGATCATCAGAATACGTTATGTCTCAGACTTGGCTGGGGGGAGAAGGATTGGCCGAGAGAAACTCCACTCCATACTAGTTTTCCATGCTCTATTCAGGAACGATAAATTTGTTGAAAAACAATTGTAGGTTAATACTACAGCTCGTGGTCCTCGAATTGTCTAGAAGACCTCCGGGATAAGCATATCTGTGTGAAGTTAGCTGTTTGTGGAATGTGACGGCGTTGGAAAGCGTAAACCTATCCCACTTGCCTTGGGACCTTGGTTCGCTTCCAGTGAATGTGCGATTATGTATGACGGACGCATATGTCGGGGGAAATTCGTGAGGTCAACAACGTCATTCCAGGCACAGTAGAGACAGTTAAACCTAAAATCCTTCACAGAATTTTCTCGACGTTGGAGCCTCCGCACCAAACTGCCTCAGCACGGAACAGTAGTCAGTGAAGTTAGGCAAATTGGACGTTGAAGAATAATAATAGAATTTATCTCTAACACCCGGTCCAGATTTAACCGCGGATATAATTACAAAAGGAAAGCACAAATCCCGGACCAATTTTCCAGCTTAAGAATGGGAATAAGTATCAGGGCATACCTTGGAGAAAAAAGGATGAGCTGCATAGCTCACAACCAGAGTGCAACGTATTTGAATATTATGATCCATCCTCTCGAAGCAAGAACAGCCTTGGCTGTGTTCCGTATCGTGTTCACCTGATTCGCCTTGTGTTCTCATCAATGTTATGGCCGGAAAACAGCATGTCTTGAAGGTTTCTATGCTGAACCGGGCGGAGGCATTTGTTCCGATTACTGATCTCACCATATTGACCTTGACCTTGTCATCTTGGCGGCAACTTGGTCGTAAACTGTCCAAACATATGAAAGGTTTCTAGTGAACACGAGTTTCAATTTTGTGCTCGATTGCTGCGCGGTTACCTTGGAACGTGTTTCAGAGCGACCAAGATCGACCAGTACGGAAAAACAAGAACTATCAGCACAAGTTAAATAAGACCTATATTTGATAGAAGAAAGCTAAGAAAAGGCTCTTAAGACCTTGCTAAAGTAAAGGCTGGGACTTACGGAGATAAGAGCAAGTTACCTGAGCCAAATATTCTTCGAAGTATTGTGTCCGAGAAGTTGCAAGGGAAGTTCTTCGACGAGCCAGACTGCTCGATAATCTTGCCATGTTTGATAAAATCCTCAGCGGCTCGGAGAAGAAATTCCGAGTTACGTAAGGATTCCCTCCAAAGAGCAGAGTTTGGCAACATAAATCAAATAGCTGGTCGTCCAACGGTGCCCTCTGATTATCTCGGAAAGGTCGCGCAGGCGACGTTAAGTTGAAAAATAGAGTAGCGGTGTGGCAGTCCAGCAGAACTTTATGTGAGATATAGCACAAAAAATTCTTCATGGTCGGAATCATCACTGACACCGTTACTCAACGTTCAATACATATCTTCACATCCTGCTGCGCCGCTGTCATGACTATGCTCCTTTCTGTGGAGATCCTCAGCTGACCTCCCAAGCCCGACGCCACCAGCCCCCCGTAGACGAGGCCTTTCAGATTTCTTTACTAGGCGCCGGAATGTCCTTTTGAATTTCTAAGCAAACCAGGCAACTAGACGCGATGCTGGATGGGAAATATAGACAAGTGCTCTGCAGGTCCCTCAGACGGCGCTTTTTACCAAGTATTCAAAAATCACAACCGCTACTTCGCCCACTTTCCAGCCCCTTCCTTCTGCTGACAATACCGTGATTTGTCCAAGCTGCGCACTTGAAAACATTCTTCGATAATACATGATTGGTAGATATTCTTGTTCTGAAGGCGCACAAGAATCCATTTGTTTATCTATTCTTGTCATTATTACATCAAGGACCGCTTCCCCAATCTCGTGCTTCGTCCAATTCGAATTTCATAGGCTACCCGAAGGCGGTTCGACTCAGACCTCCGAGTCTAATCAAACTGCGCAAACTGTTCACCGGCCTCATCTGAGGGAAGTCGTCCGGGAACGGTCTAGTAACAAATCCGGCTTTCCCCTTCAATTCATCTTACTTCTTAACCCGTTTTAGGCATCAGCATAGAGATCCCGAAACTTTTCTTCCCGGTATATGGCCCGTCAGCTGAGTATGTCCTAAAAATGTGCGTCACTGGAAATGATAAAAGGGCAAGGGACGTTTCCTCAGTCAAGTTCCCAACTCGTACTTACGCCCTCTCGCCCTCTACTACTAATCTATGTGCACATCATCATCATCCTCTATCCCAGTCCCGGGACACGAATCTTCGTATACGAGACTGTCCTCGAGTACATTGGAGCCGACCGGTAGAACCAACGAGCCCCAGTGCTGTCATTGTGGGTGGAGGGGCTCTCACGCTCCAGGATGCCCTTTCAAGTCATGAGTTGAATCCCAATTCCGTGCGCTCTTCTATCTTCTTCTTTAACCTCGCTTATCGCCACCCCTCGTCATCAGACACCTCACTACGTTTTGACAAGAATCGCTATATTTCTTTTCTGTTATCACTATCTTCTTTTATCCTGTTGTACACTTGTTTTCGCACGCTATTTCCGTCCCTGCCCTTCTTCTGTCGTTATTTATTCCATATCTTAGAGTTGTAATAACGTCAATTTTGTCCTGCTGCGAACTAATAGTACAACTGTATTGAGCCCGAGATCGTACCTGTTTATTTCATTTTGAGTTCTTCTATTCGTCAAACACTACTTGGAACACACGAAGAAAACTCCCTGTGAGCATTTTCCCACAGGCCGCTATTCAGTTCAAGTTCGATTTATCTCCGAAGAAGAAATGTCCTTGATCTGTGGTTCGCCTCCCAACTCGGCACTCGGAGCAAGAACCTAACCAGAGAATACCGGCGAGTTGCCCTCAGCTCCGCAATCGCCATGGCCATAATCGAGCCAGCCTTCACCTACCCTTCGACGCACTCTGGGCGTTACCTACTGGGCTACTAATTACCGCGACAATCCGTTCTACCAGTACATCCACATGACAGATTCTCGAGGTTATTGAGCCCTTTTGAATTCAAACGCTACTCTAACTAAAACATTCGCAGTCGGACTCCCTACACGATAACCGATTCCCACACTACTCATTATGCTACTAATTACTGGCCCAATCACGCCACCAGATTACGAGGTGTTTGGGTCCTTTCGGATTTGGATTCTACTCTAACAAACGAAAAGCCAATTCCCACACTTACTGTCCCTCAACCCTTTTGTCGTCAGTGTTTTTTTTCGGGCCGGGAGCAGAAATATAGGAGCCAGATACTCCAGTCTCGTTCTAAAAATGAAATGCCGTGCACAGTTGATTCCAGGTGGAATGGGTTTCAGGGTCGTCCTCAAACCTGGCGTACAGCAACTTCTATAATTATTATTCCACCAGACTGACCGAATTTGTATTCGCGGAGACAGCCCGCATCTAAATATACGTTCGTGATGAGAATAGGAAACGCAGCAGAAATAGTTTTTCAGAACAACGACATCCCTCGAGATCAATTATTCTCAAGGGCAATATATACTCAAGATTAAAGTGACACTGTCAGTCGTATCTACGCCATGAAGGAAATACCATATTGTGCTTTGCACCACCAGTGCCATGGAGGAGGCCTACGGAGTATATGATAACTATAACTGAGGCGAGGATAATTGATAGCAAGAGCGAAATACAGCAGAAATAGTCTTCCACAGTGACGATCTTACAGGGCAATTTTCATATATCCCCCATGGTGATATCGGCGCTTTGCGCGGATTCCTGCGCAGTGAAATCCAAGTCCGTAACAGAAGAAACAATAAAGGATAGAATCAATTCAGTCTCCGTAAGGGAGTCGTCCTCGAACTGAGATGTCAATAATAATCAGAACCCGAGTCCCATACAGCGCACATGCCTACAGCTTCGCATTCACGCTAGGGTTCTGCCATACCGGGAGCCGTTTCTATTGTTCGATATGTCAGCATCACTAGGTCAAGAAAGATACAAAGCTCACTTCAATAAACGCCCTCAAGCCCTCCTGGTACAAGGTCAGCTAGACATGGATAGAAATGAAAGACGAAATTGCCTTCAAGTTTTCTCCGCCAATGAAAAGCCCACTACTCTCTGAACTCCATGCTGCATTCAACACGGAGCGATTGCTGCCTTCAGCGAGAATGAGCGCTCTCTTCGTAGCTTGTACCGAATCGGGAGAGCATCTCTCGACTAGTTCCTTGGCATATCCGAGGGCTGTCGGCAAGACAGAAGATGGAGGCGTTAAGGTATTGATACTAATCACAGACAACATCAGAGAAAAAAATAATTGATAAGCCCGAACAGTGACTCACAAACCGAACCTCTCATAACCTTCCTTTGCCGTAATCGTCTTACCAAGGAGCAGCATCTCACTAGCTCGCTAAGAAAATGACGGACATTGAGCGCGAACCTCCACTAATGTGAAGCGATCAAGTAAATACCTGATGTCCAGCAATCTGTGTTAACCGAGGTATACCTGAAAATACAATGAAGATCAATGAAGCCAATCAACCCTGGTCGACGCAACGCACCTCCTTGAAGAGCCCCTACACCCCTCCTCACCTCCGGCAAAGCAAACTTTGCATTCTCATCTGCGACGACAAGGTCGCAATTTAACAAAATCTCCATCCCCCCACCGTATGCACCGCCATTAACAGCAGCAATGATAGGTTTGGCAGTGAGTCTTCTAGAGATACTCGCAAATCCAAACTTATTCGCACTGATATCCGCCTGATCGGTCGACGGAGCAGAGACAAGACGGCTATCCCACCCCTTCAGATCCGCCCCAGCACAGAACATGCGTCCAGCCCCTGTCAAAACCAGAACCCTAAATTGACGTCAGAACGGAACCAAAACTGAGGAGAGGACAGACCACAGCTTGGTCTCGCGCTCAAACCAATCGAGTACGGTGCGCAGCTCATCCGCGAGCTCCACGGTGACCGAATTGAGGGCATCGGGACGGTTCAGGGTAAGCAGGAGGACGTGGGGGGAGGGGAAGCCGAGGACGAGCTCTGATGAATGAGGGGGTTGCGAGGGCATGGTGGGGAAAACGGATAATGGATGATCACACTTTCTGATCGGTTGATCGGACATCGGACCGGGGTACCGAGCACAGGATGACTCGGACCCTTTTTGGTAACAACTTGGTAATTGAGCAGCAAACTCATAAGGCACTCCAGAACGTAGGAATTTTTTATCTTAACTAGGGAGTGCATTATTCCACCCCAGCTCCCTGGTTACTACCCGTGAATTTTTTGTTTTACTAAGCCTTATCGCATAATCAGAGATTCCCTCTCCTCTGTCTTGCGTTCCAAGATGACCTCGTGAGTTAAATATTCAGTTTTTATGCTAAAGTCCGATCCAGCGTGCCCTGTATTCGACGAAGAAAGTAAGGCTACTTGACAGCTGATGCGAAGCTGAGTAAGTCGACGAAAAAGAACAATCAGAATGAAAGCGACTGTCTCATACATACAGAAACATTGGAGCATCGAGGAGGACCCCGAGTATGTGATGTCGACCTGACGCGATACAAGACCGGCAGGCATTACACCCGCAGCCGGCGGAAGTCGTCAGTCCCAAAGCCGGCCGCAGGGACAGGAAGGCTGGCAGATAAAACGACCTTCCGTCTCAATCAAGAGTGGTGTTGAAAATCATATACCAGAAAGGGTCATACTTAGAGACGGATCGGCGAAGAATATAATTCACATCTTATAACCTGTTATTCCGATGCAATGGCCGAGATCCATTCGTCGTCCAGAGAAATCATAGAGATATACCTTTATTGGTCGTCCAAAAGTGCCGGTGGTCAATGGAGAAAGAGCCTGTATATGCGTGGAACAAATAATCTCACGAGTACGCTGGCAGTCGTATCATCAGATGCTTGAGAAGAGCTCGTCGTGATGTGAATTGATGTTTCCCTGCTAGCAATACCTCAGAGGCATCCCAATAAATCGGATACGGATGCTATAAGCACTTTGAGTACAGATACTATGTTCGTGGCACCGTTTCGGTGGGGTGGAGTTGTTCTCATAACTGCAGCTCTTCCTCGATAGTGCTGGGAATGTTGAATAGAGGGCTTGGCGAAGGGGAGTGGAATTCATTTCATTGTGGGGATAGAAGAATAGCACTTAGGTTGATAACGGATTTGTACTCTGCACCGGGCGAATCTGAGAATAGGGAATAGGGACGCGGGATAGGAATTCCTACCCATGAAACTGAAGTGCCGTCAATGACTGGAGGTAGGTTTCACAATACGGAGTTGACTATCCGAGGTCAGAATACCAAGGGAGACAAATTTGGACGACCGGTCCTCAGTCACATTCAGATCTGTCCTTGGAAAGCGGGAGATCAGGTCGGAGTCGAGAGGTTGTGGATTTGTATTCATACCTTTTTATGGGAGCGTACTGGAGTCGTAATTTCCACCTGTTGGGACAGAGATATCAACTAAATTACATCCGGGAAGATTCGTGATGAAAGGTCTTTCGCGGTCAAAATGGAATCAATATTGAGAGCTATGAGAAAGAAAGAGAAATGAAAGGATGATATTGTGAATGAGACTCAGTATTACAATGGACATAGACGGGACTTCGTTCCCAGACGAGTCTTCCTGATGTCGCCTTCGTCAAACAGACCCGAGTATACAAAGAATCCGTGAAGATTATCTACTCCATAATGCATGCTATTGGTTAAATCGATACAAACAGAAGGGAACACTCACAAGGACCACTATAATAATAACGTTCGGTGATAAAAAGTGAGCAACGAACGATTCTTGTACGTTCCGGTCTATACACGAGGATGAGAAGCATGCTACTCAACCAAGGCCCTGATTTCAAGAGATCAGGGTCACACATGCAGGCTGTGGTTTACAAACTCACTGCTCTGAGAAGAAACTCATGAAGCACCATAAGGACCAGAGATTCGCCAGCGAAAATTAACACATTCCATATCCTCGTTCGTTCAAGCGCTGAGAGTAACTATGCTGGAGCGTATGTAAATAACGAGCAGCCGAATTCCTTTGGAAAAGAATATCATCTGCACGAAATATCTAATTGCATGTCATGTGTTCGTTACTACAGAGACATTAGCAATGCTTACTGTTGGGCCTGAATCAGTTTCCAATCCTCTTCACCGAAGGTAAGTATGAACTTACGGCGTCGGGAAGTATCCGTGAGAAGAGTTTGCTGACAGCGGGAGCGTACGTGGGAGAAGGCGGATGCGGATTCAGATCGTAGCACGTGTCTGTTTAGGGGCAGGTAGACATAGAGCGCACGTCTCCGCAGCTAGACGACACAATCAATCCATTCCACCTACCATAGTCTGTGAGGCGTTCCAACAGTTGGATCCATCTCTGGATGTCGGGACTTCAGCCAAATTCCGTTCGAGAGAAATCCTAGACAAGAAACCCATTGCGCAGATCTCCAGTACCTATCCGTCCGCGTTCACGAGAGACGGAAGCGCTTACTTTCCAGTATCGTACTTTGCGGAACTCTGGTCCAAGGTGTGACGTTACATCGTTAGCGATGAAATTCGTGGTTGTCAAAGGAATATCCAACATCGGAACCATCAGTGTACCCACTGAGACTGCCATACAACCATGAACCGAGCGCTGAACTCACACGTGTCAAATCTAGGCTTCTGTTGGTTGTTTTCTGATCGTGTGAAGTGGTAGTGGTAACAGGTACAACTGTATATTTTAGCACATCATCAAGGATCTAGGATCAAGGACAGGGCGATCAGGGATGGGGTGAATCAAGTTAGCCAGGGAAACGGAGGACCACGACCACGCTACCGATCGTCATAGAATTTACACAGAGTCGAGAAAGGCCTGTGCGATTGAAAGGTCTTGCGTCGAGGTGTCGAACACATAGGTGGCACTCTTGGACCCAGGTGATAGATCAAGGGCTGGACTCTGCAAAGAGCGACATTAGGAGCGAAAAGTCAGCGAATTGCTCCGTGGCACGCGCGCGTGAACTCCGCTAAAACCAAACAAAAAAACGCTCACAGAAACGAGAACAACTGCCGCAGGCTTTCCCCGCACTTGGTCATTTGAAGCCAAGTCCGAGTCGGAATCGTCCATTCTCGTATGATTGGTGACATTCGCGGGAAAGAATCACACCGAAGGGCTTTATACCTGGTTTTAGAAGTGAATTGAAGAGGGACATGAACTTGAAGATAAGTGAAGATCGGGAGCAGAGCCTTTATCCCACAATGCTGGGAGATGACCATCAGCAAGGGTAAACGGCTAGAAATCAAGGAACGTACAAAGGGGCTGCTTGCACCGAGAGGAAAGCATCATAACTGCATCTACGCGAGGTTCGCGGGATACTGCCTGAAGAAGGACGGACCATGCGGCTCCTGGGGTGCCGGTTTTCATGTTAGCCCTCCTAAGCTCCATAGCTGCAGGCTTTACATATCAGATAATCAGTTCAACATACAGATAAAGCCCAATGGTCTCATCAAAGAGACTCGCGGTTGGCAACATTTGAAAAGAATGTAGATTATCCCTGTACCTCCTATAGTCGGAGAAGGACACAGACATAGCCTTCTTACTGGAGCTCGAGCTTCAAACCCAGAGGTAGGGTAGGGATCATTCACTGACACGGCCCAGTGACAACGAGATCAAAGAGCGGGTTCTCGAGCCTCCGTGATGGCAACCACCGCAGCATCTGTGATTCAGAAGAGGACAGCTTTTTGGTCTGTACATCGAAGAAACCATTAGTGAAACCGGTGATGCTGATCGTCCGCGCCCCAGATCACGGAGAGACTAAAACGGTCTTTGAGTGCTGAAAGAAAGGACATTGAATAAGATCAGGCAAGACCAGGGGACATACGTAGCGGAGACCTTCTGGGAGACCCATAGTTTTGGCACTGATCCGGAAGACTGGAGAGCGAAGCCTGTCATCGCCCCTTCCTTAACTCTGAGGAGCAATAAAGCCTGGACGGGATAGTAAGGGCGTGTCGGCATATATCCTAGCTAAGCCTAGTGTTCGACTAGACAGTTGCGACTTGCTTATAAGGAGTTCCGGAAAACCCCACCCTTAGGGTCGACCGATGAACCAAAGCCCCGCAGCTGATGAATTACAGTCGTCCGCGCCATCTTCTCACTACACCAAAACATCTGTGCCAAGGCCCTACCTCCAAACCAAAAGACATTCATACAGCAAGCCGAGACCAGCACCCTACTTGGTTCGATTTTAGGACTCAGAAGAAGGGACCGTCGCCGAGAAATCACAACAGTCAGGGACGACGAGAACTGAACAAAAAACAGAAAAACCACATACGATCAAAACGCGAAGAAGGAGACGGAAAGAACGAATTAACATATCAAACTTGCTGCGCCAAGAAGTCATTCATTTTCCGAAGAGAGGGGGGTGGGGGGAACTGTTTCCTGAATGTCATAAAAGGAGTTAGCACAGCATCATCCCAAACGAAGAACAACACCCAAGGGACCATCGCCACGGACGAACTTCCCAAGTCAGAAAGTGAAAAGGGAACGAACATGGGATAAATTTTAAACAATTAGACGCCAATTAAAGAAAACCGTACAACCCGCGTTCAAGAAGTTCTTCGTTGCCGTCAGTTGCCATGCCAAACAGAAGCAGATCGATCTCAAGTGAAAGAGAGCTGTATTAGTATATCATTTGCGGTTCGTCGTTTTTCGGTTCTACAGAAAGTTGAACCGGTGCGGTGGACTTCGGATGAAGATTATGAAAGGGACCATCGCTGAGAAGCCTCGAAGTCAGAAAAAACACACAGATTTGAGAGGGACGGATCTAAAGAAACAAAGAGATTACGAAGGCCATGCCATGTTCAAGACGTTCTCTTGTACCGTACAAATCCTGAAAAGCCGTTCGCTCCGCCATCCGCAAGACTGAACCGCCACCAAAAGACCGTCTATAATATTGTAGAATAATGGTCCAAACACAATCCTAATAATAAAATCATTAAGTCCAAAACCCTTAATCTTTCCTTCATCATTACGCTAGAGCATAGCCAAGCCGCCCACGATGGCAACAGCGATGCCTATCCGGGGCTGCCAGCGTGCGACAACTCCTTCATTTGTCGTGCTACCCGAACTAGTAGTCGCCGAGCCGATAGGCAAGGACGCAGTCGAAGCGCTACCACTAGAACTACTACGCGTGGTTGTCTCCAGGTTCGAGGAATGTCCGCTAGCGCCCGATCCAGAACTCTTTGCACCCGTTCCGGTACTAGTCGGACTTGAACTGATCGACGTTCCGGTGATAGTCGTCCCGGACTGCGCAAGTCAGCATGGTGGGAATAGATAGCAGTATCAAGGGGACCTACGCTCGTTGCAGTCGTGGTGGCGGATACACCAGTCAGAATCGCGCTGCCACCTCCAATCGCAGAAACAGTCGTACATTGCGAAGATAACGGTATGGAGTGAGCGGCGGGTGTAGAGGCGTCACCCTGGTGGAACGTCGAGGTACCGTACACACCCATAGGCTTGTCATGGCGTCAACAAAGGGGGGTCAAAAAGGATTAGCGTGAAAGCCATACCTGTCCACTATCACCCTGACACGACTCGAACTCCCCGGCGTCATAGTTGCCAGGCATGTTCCATTCGCATCCCATCACGTCGTAGATATGTTGACCTACACCCAGAAGACGGTCAGTGTTTCAGAGGAAAGAGTAGCTCGTTCTATACTCACACCAGGTAGGCGCCATGCTCCCAGCGGGATTGCAAGCCCGGAAACAAAACTGGTCCGCCGACATGAAGTTCTACGACAGATTGAGATATGGACGTTCTCGAAGACATAGATTTTTACTGACCGTCCACTCGAAAACTTGTTCAAGCTTACCAAAGGCGGTAGAGAAGACCAAACCTCCAATGGGGTTCCCTGAAATCCATTAATCTCAGCTTCGGGCAGCCAGAAGCTCTTACCATTCCCATCGGCACCATGAGGGTCAAGCTCTCCCCCTGCATCGCCAGAGGGGATATTAAGCTTCGTCAAATCTCCCGATCCTGCGAAATATTCGGTTTCAGAAAAGATTCCTATCAGATTGTCAGGGATACTACCTACCCGTAACTTGAATAAAATCGGGCGTCTGAACGAAATGCGCTCCTGTGATGGCACCGCTAGGAATAATACGGGTACCATAGCCGTCCTGCAGTTCGTTGAACAAAGGCGAGTAGACCAAGAGGTAAGAAGAAATAGACCTTCAGGCACCATGAGACTTCGATGCGCTGTGTGGGGTATTAGCCATTCCAAGGAAGATAGCGAGTTTGACGAACCTCTGTATCCCCAATAGTAGACTCTGCGCCTGCCGTAGGAGGTGCCCATAGGCAGCTGTGTCAGAGCCGGTAAGCATGAGAGATCCGCTACCAAAGGGCGAGACGTACAAATCATCGACGCCATTAACTCAACAAGAATCAGACTCGAGCTCGCCCAGACAAAATGGTGAACGCACTATAAACATTCTGGCACATCGAATTCTGACTGGACGTCGTCCCGCATTTGTTGGTCCCACTCTGGCCTTGTTCTGATGTGTCGGGTGCGGTATCAGGTAGATAGGTCGCGCTATATTGCGCGCTTACGGTAGAGAGCGTGGTGATGAAAAGAGCGAAGGCGGGGGTATACATCTTGATGGTGGAAGAAAGAAAGGAGGAATAGGAACGACACGCGACATCCGTTGGGAATTGTTTGGAGTCTAAATATAGAACACCTGTCAGGAGCATTGGATTATCAACTGAAAATACGGTGTTGGGTAGCCGTACCGTATGACTATGTGCAGAGACATAACCATCGATGAATGTAGGAGCGGGAGCTTTTGCGTATTGTGACGCCATGCGCAGTAGCGAAAATCAGGGGAAATTCAAAGTCTGGGGAGCAGAGTAAGCATAGACGACACCGACAGATAGGGAGAAATACTGACATATGTTCAAGAAAGACTGAAACCATCCGTGTAGGAGCCTCTGAGCTTCAATTCGTGCAGGGAGTCTTCGTCGCCTCAATGTATCGAGAGTTTTCTTGTTGAGTTGAGAACTTGTTGCAAGATGGCTCGCCGAAGTGAAGCATCTTTACAGAGACGCAGAACTAGAACTGCCTCAAACGTAGTGCAGCTAACTGGAAACAAGCGTGTCATGATATAGCTTTCGAGAAGTCATGTACACCCACTTGCCACCCAGTCCAAAAAGCAGAATTTGAATGTGAGAACCTGCCATCGGCCGGTGGACCACTAGAATCACGAGGATCCCACTACAGATGCCAGTTTAATGGCTGCACAGGAGGAGACTCACCAATGATAGCCCTGGCTTCCCAGAGGAGCATTTCCATGTGGCGCAGACGTGCGAGCTGAGGACTTAGATATCGATTTGTCGAACGCCGACATAGCCTAGAAGTAATTGTCAACTGTTCTACTTGCATAATACGTCTTCTCCGCCTACCACGAACGACCAAGCAGCGGAATCTCATGATGAGGATAACAGATCCGTCAACGTACTACATAACCATCAGACGGGACCCAGAGCAAAATGACAGAACGTACCCCGAGGCCGAAATGAACTGGATCAAATATCATCATCGGTGGTCCAAATAACGTATACCGAGAAGCACGTATGTGATCTGAACATTACTCGTGTTCTCCTTGCTTGCAGTGGCAAGTCCGCCGAGGACGATAAAAGGAAGGCTGAAGGGATTCCGACGCGCCAACGCGGGTCTGCATCGTGTAGACGGCGTGAAATTACGAAATTGAGGCCAAGCGCCAGAGTTTACATTAGTCAGGTGCGGGATGTTCAATTCAACACTACGACATCCCAAATTTTTTTTTAACAGTATCAGGCGACGAGAATATCAAGGGACACAAAGGCCACGCACCAGAGCCATTCCCCACCAACGGACGCCGCGTTCCTCTGATTACAACAGATCCATGCACAACGGAAATCAAGCTGGATCTCACGTTCCTTCAGCACGAGGATGGCATACGACTGCACAAAGAGGAATGGATGAGCAACCGTACTGATCGTTGGGAGCCAAGGTACGTCATGTTTCCTGCACGCTGCTACACCACATCAATCGAATCGGATCCAAATACTTCGGCTACACGAAATTTTTCACGCCATTCAGACCACAATCGCGGTCGAGAAACGAGGAGGAGATATGCATCGGTGTGGTCCAGTAGAAAGAATTGATGTTGCACTTGTTTGGTGTTCGGCTGCTGCTTATCGGACCGAACGAACCGGTGCTCGTTCTTACTTGTTTCTTACTGATTTCTTTGCGCCCGATTGTTCTTTCTGTCTAGACTCTCGAATCCAGATGAGTCTGGCTTTTTTTCAATGGATGCAAATAGATATTCGTTTCACTGTTGCACTTGATTCAGAAATATATGGGCACTCCACGTTGCTTTATTCTTTTCTTAAACTTCTATAAACATTCTCAATATTTAACTTGACGGTCGAACGCATCGGGTCGTAGTTTTGGGCGTTCAAGCTTCTTCTACTTTACCGTATCATCGGATTTCGGCGCTCTCTACCACCTGAGCAAACTGATCCTTCCTTGCCTGGAACCTATAAATTCTGATAGAATTATTGGCTGGATTGATATTGACCATTTATTTCTTGTATAGCGCCACACCCGTATTAATATACTCTGAACTGTCTTCAGAAACCCTACCGATAAGTACAACTCGGACCATTTCCCACCTGGAGCAACTGTGACGCCCTTGGAATGGGTAGACTATCCGGGACGAATGCTATTATGACAAAACTAGCCATTAGGCTTGGACCCTCCGCCGTGATGAGTCATCCTTGATTGTCTGCAACTGATAATCGATAAAGGCTTGATAGTACAAAATAGCCCTATGAATCTTCCTCTCACGGCCGGTTCTCTTTTCTTCCGATCGGAGCTGACATTTTGCTATAACATATCAATGGGATTATGGCGGCCACCTTTAGAAATGAACCGAAATTTCTCTATTCTTGTGTTGAATCCACTTCTGTCTATCCGACGTCAATACCATCCGTCGGCATGCTTTCCAATATGAATTTTGCCTCTAAAGGCGAAGGTGGCGATTCTCGTCCTCACCCAAGGAACCGTTCTACGGCGAGTAAGATCTTTCTATAATGATCTGAATCGCCGCTGACCATATTCCATGCCGGTCTCTTTTCATTTCGGTCAAATCGAACTTCCAGTTTATCGTAAAGAGGTGTTTTGTGGCCGAAGAATCATGCTGAAGAATTAACACCGAAAACTCGACGGTAATTGCGTTACCATTTGACGATGTATCATAATTCTACTGCTAATTACTATGAGAGAGACCTTTTTTCAATTGAACCATAAAAATATCATCGCCAGCTTTAGGACTTTGCGATCACGTTTAAGATTCGCGCTTCCACCGGGACGTGATCAAGCCGTGATATATAGATTTTATGTGGTTCTTCCAGCAAGTTCGGGGTTTTCATCACAGGGAGGACGTCATTAGTGCGGTACCGGCGACTCACATTTTATGGAACAAACAAGGCATAGCGATGAGATTTTATGCGAGTGGTTAATAACCAAAGACTAGCCTGGTCTTTGACAGTTATCTCTCTAGGGAAATTCGATACGCCGAGCGCGAGATGACTTTTTTTTCCAAGCCCGATATCCGAAGATCATTAACATTTGTCACCCAATGGTCATCGATTAAGATCAAATGGGACGTTACGACATCGGAGGTATGACCTCATGGAATATACAGATCCCGGGACAAGGCACAGATTACCATGACGAACAAACGCAGTTGAACATTTAGCTAGCTACAATTAAATTGTACAGAGCGCACCGACCAGCGTAAGATATGCGGAATAAATACGCGAGACGAATGACAGAGAGATAAACGCGGTAAAATATGTATGTAGGATAGCGGCTGCATAGTGGAGGAAAAGCAATTATAACAATGATGGAATGTAACCGAAGCACAGGAAGATGAGCTCGTGTGATGTGGTCTTGAGATCTAACGACGAGGCTCGTAAGCGACGGCAAAGGAGAAAAAAGAAGAGAAGGACGACGCACAGAAGTCTGATCCCATTCTTTATCCGAAAGGGCAGCCTGGGGCGTGGGCGCCTCTCCAACCGCAATGGCAGCACTGGGGCTCGCTGACTCCGCGACTCATATTAGACAGCGGTGAGCCCAAAGGTACGTCTGGGACTGGGGTGGAGGATTCAAGTCCGGAATGGCAGCAATCCGGTACTGCGGACGACGATGGGAGGCACATAATACTATGCTGAGGACGACGATGAGGACGAAGTATGGGTTGAAATACGAGGTTGGGGCTCGATGAGTGAGGAGTGACTGATGTTCGAAATCGCCTGCTTTTTATCCAGCCCCCGCGGTGGCGCTCGTCCTGAAAATATGGTATTCAGCTGACAGAGTATATATCGGGACGTCATCAAGATCCCTGACCTGCTGATGCCTTTGGGATTACAGCCGGATAAGACGAAGCTAAACCATTCCGGGTCAAGGCCGGCGACCAGTTCGAGTCGAGTCGCGAGGTACAAGATTCGCTTAGGTGACCCTGACCTAATATAGACGTATAGGTCCTTGTTCGCGGCTCTTCCAATGTCATATTATCTAAGAATTTTGCCCTGGGCAGACGATGAACAGGTCCTCCAAGGATGAATGGGGCGGATGGACTTGGCACATTAATAAGGAATCCTCAAAGGGCTTTTCTTAGTATGTGAACATCCTGACTTGGTGGCGTTGCCGCGTAAGGGTATCGGCAGTCAGCTGAGATTTTCTCCCAAGTACATACGGACGTACGGGAAAAGAAAGCAGTCATGGGAAGCAGTGAAATAACAAGTAGCAGGAGCTCGCAGCAATGGTGCCGTAGCAATAATCGACGTTGCGTCATCCAACGCTGAATATCACTTTTTAGCGCAACATCACATCACGTGCCTGCGAAGAGCTGTGACTTCCCCTTTAGGGCGTGTACTGCCACACCGCCACTCAATTTCGAGCCACTTCGCGTTCTCGACATCTCCTAGCGTTATGTCCGAGAGAAAGTACCCCTTGATACATATAAAACTATCCGAAGCGCAGTTCTCCGCATAGACTTGAAAAAAAAATCTCCGCATTCAGTATTCCTAGCAGCTGGGAATTTTACCACCTCATGATTACTTGGGATTGGCGAAGGCAGTGTCTGTATTGCTTCCTGGACCCCCCCTGAACTGACAACCCTTCCTTGGTTATTCTCTCAGCATCTCGGAAAGCATTCCGTCAAATAATCGGCCTCAATTAACTCATGTTGATCACTCTCTTATCTCCGTACTTCTATTCTGATACGGGTTTCAAGGTCATGGCTCAGGTTCTCTACCCTGAGCATCATCACGAACTAAGCGCCTTAATTGTGTTCCTTCTGGCAAGTAGCCTTCAACTTTTTTTTTTCGGACATTTGACACGACATCAACGATGCCAAAATGACGCTGTACCTTCTAAATGAAACGTCGTGCGACACCGTGAAGGATCATAGAGAGTTCTTGGCGCATGAGAAATCGTCTAGACCGTCTAGACGTGTCTTTCGGTGGAACTGAAGTCCGGAAAGTGTTGCTCAGCATCGAGGCAGTACCTTGGCGTCTTATGGTAAGCAGATGCATTCCTAGCTACTTACTGAAAGCTTGCGGTGATGCAGTACATTTATCCCATATAATATTAATCCGGTTAAGTCGTACGACGTAGAAGCGCCACGACTCCATGGTAAACAGTCCAAATTTCTCAAATGCCAAACTAAGCTCAGCCAATCAGTATAACTCTTGCTGCGCGCGCCATTCAAAGAAGCGCTCGCTTCTACCGTCACACAGCTGAGGGGGGGGGGGGGGGGGTAACAATGCGGAAAGTAACCGGTAACCCGGTGTTCACCTGCTCCTTCTGGCTGCTAAGTTCATCTTGTTTCCCAAATTTGTGGATGTCCGGTCCGATTTCTCTCTGTCTCGACCTCTCGGGGCGGTCGACGCAAATCGTAATAATCGAGCAAGTGGATTCTCTGTCAGTACGTCATTCCGTGCTGACACGATAGGCTGCGTCTATGTCAGACCCTATCATTTACTTTGCATTCAGTGTATAAGGGATGGTGACATATCCATTGACTCGCTTCGAACGAACCCCGTACGGCTTGTGGTATCTTTCCGGCTGCCGGTGATATCTGCCCCGGTTATTTTGTAATATTCAGATAAGTGGCCCATTTAAATTTAGATATAGCTAGGCGCAGCTGACGGATTCCTGAGCTTCTCAAGCCTCGCGGTTTGTGGTGCATGACGCATGCACAATGAAACGTTCAGAAACGTGGCTGCGCTTCCTCGTCGTAGCCGCTCACCCTCTCATCCGGAGATGCATGATATCGTCTAAACGTAACATGTATCCACGGTTCGATGAATCCCTGGGAGGTACCTATCATTTGTGTAAATGGTAATCATCAAGTAAGTTCGTCATTGTTCCGTACTGACGTGTACCAGGATAACGCTATCCTTGTCATCATTAGGATTATTCAATTATGTAGCTTTCGAGAAAGCCGTCGTTATTAAGGAACATAGTATCTTCAATATCAACCCGAAGGCAGCTTTTCAAACTTCTGGAATGATGCCGCAACCATGCCTGGTCCTTTTCGGCTGAGCGGAACACCGATTTTCTCTAACATTGTATGACGTCCTTCGTTCCGTCATATCAAGAGAATCGCAGTTTGGCTGAACGCCAAAGGGACCGGGCAGGGTGTTACCTTCCAATATCCTATCGGACTCGGGGGGGGGTTTGAAGTATCCACCTACAGTCATCTTTGTCCTCGGAACCACAAATGCCTATCCCAGGTGTCTTCTAGACCAGTCGATGGACCGCGAACGGCGGACTACACCATTCTCCCCCAGTCACGCACATAGCAACCACCAAGCCTGTCATCATTGTCTATCGCTCCTAAACCAAGCGCGACAGTGGATTCTTTCTATCGCCCTGAAGCCTAGCCTGTGGGCTATTGAATCGGGTTTCGCCATACCACCAAGGCGTTTCCCACTCCCCAAGTCAACTCCGACATGGCATGCGCTTCTAACCTTCTCTCTATTGCCCAACTGTCGAGTCTCGACCCACTCGATTTGAATTTCTCTGGTGGTGGGGCAAACCTCGGTGCCTTTGCGGATCCCAATGAATTGACTTTTTCACAATGCGTGTGGCGGGTAGCAGCACACACTTCAATATCAATCATGGTGTGGCGGAACGCGTACCTTGCCATTCATTATGCACGTCTCTCCTTCACGGCAAATCATCGCCACCGATGCAGATCGTCCAGAGTTCTTTTTCCCTTGACAAATTCTTCGGCTTCCTTTTTGTCTGGGCTCTCGAGATAGGCTCTTTGACATTGCATTGCAATGCGGCGGGTGCACGGTGGCGTCGGATAAGAATCTCTCTGCTGGAGCAAACCGAACCGTTCCGCCCCTCCTGTTCCTCGGTCATCAATGATTTACACTCTGAACGGTCTGGACTCGAGGTCGGCGCATTCACGCACAATCCGAGGTCCGTTCACCCACTAAAAGAGAATTGCTACCTCACCTTATCTTGGATCCATGTAATTTTTGACTCGGGCGGTATATAAAACCTGTGGCGGGTGCCGAGGTCCGAAACAGCCGAGCGGAGTCTCTTGTTGCGAATGGGAAGAAAACGTGGTGTGGGCGTGTGGATTGAAAGAAAAACGGCCAAAGCCAGAGGCAATCGGCGGCCGTAGGACAGGGTACACACCCCTGGGTCAAGTGGTCAAACCGCTGACTAAGAAAAATTTGTACTTCCCAAGGTTTAAAGTCGACAAGGGTGATTTCGAAAGAAATCTGTGATAAGGGGCGGATGCAACTTTACCGGAAATCACCCCGTGTTTAGAGTTTCCACGAGGGGGAGGGGGCGCGTTCACCTCATTTCTGTGCTCCACGAATGCCCCATTGCTGTGGTAAGAGGTTCCGCGTGTGTTCCGCAGGAAGGGCATTGGTTCCTGTCATGTGGAAAGGTGTAAGAAAAGCCGCAGCCTTTGAAAACCAATTGCGAGCCCGAGAAGGTAGATAGCGAGCTTTCGCATCAGAAGACTTCGTCCCGCGTGGAGACAGCAGGGAGGGCTCCAGCGGTGTGGGGTAACTTGGATAAGGAGGAATATTTTTCGTGGTGGGATTATCGGAAAAATAATGCCGTATGCGGTGGGAGAAATATACGCCTACCATCGCCAACAATCCGGCAGAGGGACTAGACGGTTGTGTTGTTATCATCTTTGGCCTGCCCCAATAATGGATTATGACTGAACATCACGTAAAATCCCAACGCAGTTCCACTTATCTAGTAAGTTACGCGGGTTCTATACACCAGTACTTCGCTAAACACCGAGAGATCCCAGAATACTGCAGACGGTCGCGGACAAGGAATGCGTTTTTGATATATGTCCCTGTCAAGGGCTGCATGAATATGGTGCTCTCCTAGGTTATTTTTTTTTTAGATCGGCAGCTGAACGTGAACCTGGATCGTGAAGACTCTGCAGGGTTAGTAAGAAGACAGGGTAAGGAACATTTGCGCTTTCCAAAAATACGACTTATTCATGGAGAAACATAAGACCTTTTGTAATGAGGGTGCCCGAAATAAGCAACTGATGGAAGTAGTATTTAGCTTGAAGTTGAAAGTTACAAGCTGCTTCGCAGCGCCGTCAATCAATGGCTGTCAGTCGAGGGCCCCCGCACTTTAGGCCTAGGCAGAAGAGCTGTACAACAAAAATTGATGAGAACCGTCGTTTAGTTGTACTAGAAGCCCAATCGAAAAATTCGGAGTCAGGATAAGGGACAAAAGGAAAAAGTTCATGCACAGCCACATCCCGCTTAACTCCATCAGAATTGTGCCGATCTTGTGTGATTTCCATTGCACTATACGTATACAGCTGTTCTTGCTAGCTCAAGGTTCTGCGTACGGAAGTAAAAAGTGTATAGTCCCCAGTAGAAAAAAGCTACGCGCAAGATTAATACTTTCCATCCTAAAACTCCAGAGCTAGCTAGTCTGAGTCGGATTTGCTCCTGCAATTAGTTTCTTTATTAATCAGCCGGCGCAAACATTATATGTTCTGAAGGAGCCTTTGTATCAAGCGTTCGTTGTCGGATCTGGTGAAAGCTAGGTATGTCGGATTCGATCCCTCGTTTTAGGGATGATACTTTCCTTATCATCACCGGCGCGGAAGAGTGTCTATAAAATGGGGTTTAGGTATAGTGAAATGACCACTCACGCTCGGGCCCAGTCACTGATCTTAGGGCTAGGTTGCGTCTCTGCGAACTAAGCGTGAACGGAGACCCTGCACTCACGCAAGAGAGATAAGGTCCAGCCAAGGTGTCTGAGGCATTTCTGCGGGACGAGTGGGGGACTGGGGTATGTGAAATTTCCCTTGGACGATCAGTCACATCCCCTGGATCTCGTCAGCTGAAGAGTCGATATTTGGAGGTAACTCGGATTTGTAAATGTTGCGCAGCACTTGTACGCATGCATTTCGAAGCCGTCGTGGACTGGTTGGAAGAAAGGGGAAGGATAAACGTTTTACCAGCGGTCTGAAAAACAATCAAATCAAAGCACGCGAGCTCAGAAAGATAGAGTGGGGGAATGGGGTTTCGTGAATTTCGTCACTCCGTGCACATCTTAACTAGGCAACCAAGTTTTGTGCCCAAAAGCGCCAACGCCTGTATCCTTCAGTAGGACTTTCTCTTGTCACGGTTCCAGTTTGCTGGAGGATGTCGGTGTGGTGTTTGGTTTTCTCTGAAGAAACTATACTGTCTCGAGGTATGGGAATCTCAGATGAACGATTAATGTGCGCGTCTGATGGATAAAAATGAACGGTCGCTCGTTGCCTTCAACAATCCTTGAAGTCTTGAAAGGCTGCCAGTTGGTGAAACCAATGTGCACCCTATCTATATCGAGAGAAAATTTTCAATACGCACCGCAGAGCGCTTGATTATGGTCGATGGACGGACAGAAAGCAAGCGTCCATCGCAGGTCGTCGACCGAAAGGCTGAAGTTGTACCTGTTTGGCAAGCAGCTACATAGGGTCCTCGGGAGTAGCCGGAATTTCCTTCCCTTCTACTTACATCCAGAATGCATTCAACATTTGAAAAAGTCGCGGTTCCCAAAATACCTAGAATAATGTATGTCTTTATTGACAACCAACCCCCCCCCCCCTCCCCCAAATTCACATTGTTCAATCTACGGTACTATTGTAAAAGCTTCCGTTGTAAGCGAACTTCGCGACACTGCAATAGGTTTTCCTCTGGCGAAGCCCTCATATTGTATCCATTCGGTCACCTGAGAAGTTATACCCGCAAGTACGGACACCGATGTACCAAAGCTGGGGATTATAATTCCTTATACGAGAAAAGTCGGCTGAACATGTCATCATTGTCTCGTGTCAACTCCTCGTCGTCCGCTCCACTCGGTCCCTGGTCGCATATTTCTGGTCACAGGTATCTCTTCATGAACTATCGTACGACTTCGTGTTACAAAGGACCCTGTTCCATGAGCGATAGCGCTCCGGTCGAGCCACTCATTCCCACTTCCATCTCTGTGGTGACTGATGCTCTGGTCAGACTACACACGTATACACTTGAAAAGAATTCCGAATACTCTCTGTAGCGCAAACCAGATAACGACCTGATAAAAAAGAACCGGCGTATCAATTGAATCCATACTGAGTCTTATGATCTCAAATTTCAATTTCCCGCTCCTCGTTGCACTGTGATGTATCACGTATGATCATCTGTTCGCGAGCCATCCAGTGATATCTATCTTTGAAAAAAGAACGAACGTGCTATATTCCTGAATGCCCTAGGCTCCATCCGTCGCTTTTACCGACTTCCCATGCCGCAGGGGGTAGTTGGATACAGTTTCAAATCAGTGGTCCATCGCTGAACTTGGAGCCACCCTCAGGTTTGGAATCGATGCGTGACTTCCCCTTCCCCATAACATTTCCCCGCATCCTACTGATATGATGTGGCGCCTCTTCTTTCTCTGATTCCAAGCACAATGCCGGATGTCGTGCTCTCAATCATCGCTGACAGTGCGCATTTTCTTCATCTCGTCTTTCATTTCGGCTGTTTTTCATTTCTTGGTACTCACAATGTCTAAATATCCCGGTATGAAGGCGCCCGGTGATTGAATTCCTTCGACTCCAACTGGCTGTGCGTCGTAGAGAGCTCTGTGCAGCAAGGCGGACCCCGAGTTTCATAGTAAGTGGAGGATCAGAATTCGATTTTTCACTTCCTGATCCAGTGTGTGCAGCATATTGGTTTGCCGAACACGTCGCGAGAAAATTGTGTGGCGTCAAACTCATAAAGAATTTGTCTTTCTGCCCCAAAGCTAGGCAAATATCATTCCCCGACACAATTTGAATGCGCCACAAGTGTCATGATCAGGATCACCTTCGAGCGCATTTGCTTATTCCTTCCGACAACTGTTCCCGCTTACACCTAGGACGGACGTCGAGGATGACCTAAGCCGAATCAGGCTTCATCACTTCATTGTACCTGTACCTGGTGATCAAAAGATTTTCTGAATGACGCTGAAGGCTGTGAGCAGTGTGCATTTTGGTTAACGGGCGGTCCGAGTTCCGATTACAAGCTAGCACCTTGACAAGGTAAGCATCTCCCTAGTCTAGGTAACACAAAATAAACGGCGGTACGTACCACAACGGCTCGGATCATAACCCGCATAAGAACGATCTGCTACATCGCGTGTAAACGCTGAGTTAGATTTACTGAGGCCGAGGAACAAGAGAGTAAGGCTGATTGGTACATGTCCATGGAGGAAACAGGTGGCGCTGTGCAGGCGCTGACCATGGTTGTCACAATCTGTGGAAATTTTTCACGGAATAGACGCGCAACCTCACTCTCGCAGTCAGGGTCAATAGCCTTGTCAGCGCGAAGGGACACGTCAGTACCAACAATAAAAGACAGGCCGTAATGGCCACTTTAAAATTCATACTCCGTGAAACTCTGTCCAGATCTCCGAATGGAATGAAAGGGTCTCAATCTGTGAGCCATCATCCAGATCCTAGGCCGATTTCTAACCGGGAATTAGGGGGATGTAAAGGGCCTATTCAGAATTGGAGCAGGTGGTGCATAATGAAATTAAAACGCCGGTAAGCGAAGGGTGACTTCGCTCTACTCTGGATTCACCGGTGAATGGGTATTATATTGTAGAATTGAGACTTATAAATACCTTGTGCATTATCACATCGTGGAATTGCAAAGACGGAGGGACGTCTCTTGCGACCGATGCGGTTAGCAACCGTGAATGACAAGGGTCGTAGCTCTCGCGATTTGCGAATCTCCGACAACAGACAAGTTCATCAGAACCCACGGCCCGAGGTCCCTGAGGGATAGCATTTTAGAAAAAAAAACGGCATAGGAAGTGGAAGAGATTGACTCTGGAGTTAGAAGGATGTGTGAAAAGAAGACGGGTTGGGAAAACGCCCACTGGAACCTATAGGTCAGCACCTGAATGGCGAAGGAGACGGATATACTTATTGAATAGATCTATTTATTGGTAGCGAATGACGGCTGGAGACTAAGAGAACAAAGATCTTCGGCCAGCCGTACCACTTTTGTACGGTACTGAATAAAGATACTTGAATAAGAAAGCCGGTATTGAAATAACAGAATGTGTATCATTACCTATATTGTGACCGGACTCAGATGACCCCTTGCCAAGATCAATCCATCGTCCGCAAAATCAACAATCTGGCATCAGAACCCACGGTTCCAGTGGACATCAGGGAGATCATAGAAAGAAAGTGACACATAGGAACTGGAATTGATTACGTCTGAGTCAGTCATGGTGACCCGGCGATTTTCGGGGTTCGAGGGAGGTGAGAAAGAAGATAGATGGAAGACGGGAACGCCTACTGGCACCTACATTTCGGCATCGGGATGTGACGGTCATGAGTATCGGACGTGTCGATGTCCTAGGATGAAGGAAATGAACTAAGATGGGAAAATCTTAGGCCAGCCGCAATAATAGTGTTTTACGATGCTGGATAAAGAGAATTGAGTAGATAAGTCGGGTTTCAATAAGGTACCGGGTGTATGTCGTCACCGGTAGTACGACTGCAACTGGGATCACGGTTTCGTATCCGCATAAAGACTAGTGGGTAGTCCGCGATTTCAAAGAAAGGATGATACTTCCTATGAAAGGTTAGAGGAAGCGGGCTTACGGTTGTTCAGGTCATCGGAAAAGGGTTGATAAATGGTCACTTGGAAGAATCTCAATCAGAAGTATATTAGCAGTGCCCATTGAATGGAGAAATTTTTAGGTTACTAGATTTTCCGAGGTGGTAGTCATGAGACGCCGAATAAAATCGGCGTTTTTTGAATGATGGTGGCAGTATAAGGTTACCTCGCAGTGACAATCAAGGTGTCATGTCACAGTGACCTACAAAAATTCAGTAAGAGACAATATGCAAGTGAGAAAAATTCCTCTGTTGCGAGGGTTCAAACGCAATTCAAATGTTCAAAGCAAAGGAGGGAGGTCGCGGATCACGTACTAATTTGGTCGCGATTGTGGCGTGAGAAAACATTTTGCTTTCTCGCCCACATACCCATGCCATGCTGATGCGGACCGGCCTTTATTTTGTCCTTCGTCGTTCATGTGCACGAATATTCCGTGGTATCTCTACAGAGGCTCTTCACTACGCCGAGCGCGTCCTTCATGTAGAAAATCTTCCTGTGGGATACAACGTTTCGACCATACTCGACACCATCAAGGCTGGTACGCAGATTGAAAAGATACGGCCCCAGAAAACACGGATTTCTGTCTATTTTTACGACCAGAACTGTGCTAGTCGATGCTTAAAAGCAAACGGGGGTAGTCCCTTGTCATTAAAAGTCGCTTACGCCGAGGGGAGAATACCAAGCTCTGTTGTCGCCTCCCTCGGGCGCTACCATGCTTCTCGTATTCTCACAATAGACCATGTCCCACGGGAGTTCGATGTGCAGGATCTGAAGAAACCCGTTCGTGACAGAATGGAATCCTTCGATTACGACGAAGCCAAAGCTCAGCTCGAGATCAGTTTCCTGGATACGTCTACGGCATTCAATGTGTGTCCGTTTTCGGTTATTACTTTCCCCCACTGAAGATGATGTCATGTAGATCCGAAATGTCCTTCATGAAAACTGGAAGTTCGAAAAATCTCTATTCGATTACATTCACGACGACAAACACAGTTTCTTCCCAGACTGGTATAGGACAGAAGAAAACGATGCTGTGGGACCGTTGAAGCGAAGTGTCGAGCTTCGGTGCATAACATCCCCTACGACTGCAGAGACCTGCCAGGCGTGGACGAACCGGTTTGACGAACTCTCGCCCACTTTAGTCTCGGCATCGCTCGTGCCGAAAAGAGAGGCAAGTCGAGCATCTGTAGTTCTCTACCGCGCGATTTAATATCAAGCTACTAGATCATGTATCTTGCCTTCGCTACGGAAGCGGGGGCAGACCAGTTTGTGAAGATGTTCCAGATTAAATCTGCGAAGACGGGAGTCGAGATGGAACTGCTTGCGAGGGATCATACCATACATCCTAGTCTGATCACCGCCCTCAGCTTAGGTGCCAGCCGTTCGCTTGTCTTTACGTTGAACCAGGAGCAGTATCAAATCTTGCAGAAGAAGGATTGTCGGAGACTCTTCTCGAAAATGGGTCGGACTTCGCGGGTTTCTGTCCAGTTCCCGTAAGTGGCCTTTACCTCTTCCGGAGACGAACCTACTGCTAACGCAGAAACTGATGATAGTCCGGAAGCCTTGAAGGGAGAGTTGATTGTCCAGTTCGACCACATATTTTCAGCAATGGGTGCCATACATCGATTGATGGTCCCAGGTGTGCTACCGGATTTGAAAGGCAGCCACGTCAACTTCAGAGGGGCCCATCAGTTGAAATATCTTGTAGTCCAATGAGCAAATAAATGGACTATTTTAACCGTCTGCTTCCTCTCATTCTGTCTATCTAGAGATATCATCTCGTCAGTCCAAATCAGACGAAGCCCATCGCCCAAATCTGAGAGCTATTGAAATTTGCTCTTCTTCCGTGTTGATACGCAAAAGGGTTACAGCTACAGCTACAGCTACATGACAACCGCTCACACCGTCTCGCAGAGTGAAGGGGGTAGTGTATTTTAGCTCGTCAGAAATGAATCCGTAAAAGTTTTTATTTTAGCAGAGCTTTTCTCGGTCATGAAAAGATCGCCATTAGAACGGTAGGAAAAAATTTCTCCCTATGAGACAATGGAACTAAGGTACATTTCCATTTTATTGCGCTTGAGAGGAGATCGAGCATCCAACGTGTCGCTTACTTGTAGGCGGAGCACCATTATTAATAAGTTCAATCCCGAGAATAAACGCAGGCAAGTGATTCCCCACGAGTCGACGGGAGGAAGCAGCTCGCTTGAAAGTCAGTAGCACAAACTCGTCTTGTCAGTCTCCGTCCTCGAGTGGGTCTTGCGTACGAACAGTGTGCTATTGATCCGATGAGGTTATATAACATCCGACGCAGTGAAGACTTCTACACGTCTCCTTGCCACCACTCGCCCTTCCATGACCCCAGAATAATACTAAATGGCATATTCAGTCCGATCTCCATGAACCGAACTCGAGCCATCGGATCGAACCACCCAGGAAATGTCAACACAAACCATGTCAATACCCATATGTATCCTACCAGACGCGCCCATATCCTTGGTTCTCCGCTATGACCAAGCTTCCGAGCAAGCATCATGACAACTGTCTCAAACATGATAGCGAACGGCTGAATAGCGAAGAAGAACAAGCTTCCGCCAACGTTCCAGCGTTTGAACATCGTAAAATCCGCGACCATATGGAGGAAGATCGACATGGCGAAGGAGGTATAAAGCTGTATCAGGGACGATGCCACTGTGCCGGGAGGATAATGGAAAACCTGTCGCGCAAGATATTTCCCATGAGACGAAGCGAACTAATAATCTCCGGTGAGCACGTTTCCTCCATTTCGTTGACTAGAGATCTCACCCGATTTACGAACTGGTGCCAGGTGCGTCTGAAACACATCAGTTACACTGAAAAGCGAAGCAACATCTGAATCTCTCACCCCCAGAACCGTCTCAGTGTATACGCGTCGAACGAAGACCCAAACGGGTCAACCTAGTCTCGAGGTATCGACAGTCCCAAAAGCACAGATATAATGCTCAATACTCCATGCAGTATCCGCATCTGGGCCTGTGATGTCCATACCCAGGCTAAGAGATCCACGTAGCGCAGGAGCCAAGGCCTATCAGCCATCGATATCCCATCGCTCAGAAACGCAGGATTGTCGCGGTTATAAATGGACATCGCGTCAAGCAGGAATACATTCATGCCCACAACCAATAAGCGCCATCGAATGAATACCAATCGCGTACGCTCAGGTGACGCCGGCGCACAGAGCCGATTTGGCGCGTGTGTCCAGCCGACCCCACGAAGGCTAGACCACAGTCTGATCCCCCATCGGAATTTCTCGGGGAGAGGAGCAGAATCCACTGCGTCCTTGTGACCTTTCAGCCGTAGCTCCTTCTGAGGTTCGGTGAGGAGGATGTAGTCGGATCCCAGTAGAATGGATCCACCGTAGACGGATCCGAGAAAATAGTCAGCGACGGGGTGGTGTGTAGTTGTGAAGGCGAGATAGGTGTTCCCGACGACGATTATTACCCAGAAGATCCACCGATATGGACTTGGGCGGACTATTAATGATGTGGCCAGAGAAACAAGGGTGGTGGAGGCAAATATTAGGGATGAGAAGGGGGGATAACCTTCTGCTAGTGTATATCCCATTATCGACAAATGAGAAGGGGCAGCTTGAGAAAGTTATGGTGATTCGCTGCCTTGATTATCTCGAGACAAACAGAAAGCGGAAGGTTAGCGAAAGATACGGAGAACTCGGCGAAATTGGGTATACCCGCCCTGCCGGCGGCCTAGCCCATTCTTACGATTCACGTGCCGCTAATTTCAGAGATACCAAGCCCCGTTTAGAACAGAGCCCTAATTTGATCCTGATATACATCACGTACAATAATGCTCTACTTTCTGAAGATAAGCCATAAATTGGCAACAAATGGAGAATATCTGTAAGATATTCAGCGAATGGTAAATTACAAGAAGAAACCTTTTCTTGTTCTCGTCAGAGAGAGTGGCCGCGGGAGCAGACATTGATAATGATATCCACGAGGCTTATTCGCTGCCGAATACGGACGAAAAGTGACCCTGCAAGCTGTCACCACATAGTGAACCACCATCTCGAGCCAAGTCTGGTATAGGCCTTTCAGTTGCATAAGGTGGAATAATCTTGGCTGTGCAGGGCTGACAAAGGAATGTATTCATTTTTGTACTAGGATCGGAGGTTCCGGATTTTGTATTCTCTTGTATCCTCCAGTCGAGCAATCCTGAAATGATGGCGCCGTGTACGTATTGTCCCTGTTGTTCTCTTTCCTATTGTAGCCTCCCTCAATAAATGAAACGTATCCCGTCATGTTAATTAATGCTGTCAATTAATGCTGCGCAACCACCACAAGGGTACGGATGTTTAGCAAACGTATCCTTTGACCCTACTTGACGACAACTAGATAGGAAATTCCTATCACTTTAGAAAATTTGACACCAGGATCCCACCATATCAGCCCATGATATTATAGCAAAACAAACAGATATTAAACTACCATGTCCCTGTAAATGCCAGAGTTTCTTGGTTCCGCCTACGGTAACATGTTATATACCGATCACTCGCTCTTCACTCTTTTTTCACCATGGCGCTTGATGGTACTCTGCAGCTCGACAATACACGAGTTCTTTCTTTTTGCTCAACCTGACCCGATGCTTGTGATCGTGATATACAGTGTCGGCGCGTTTGAAATAGCGGTGACTATTGCTTCTTTGTACGTTCAGAAACCCATTTGAGTGCACTATCTCATATGTCAATTTTCTTTGGTTAGACTCTTTGGCGGCGAGCCCGCCCTTCGTCTTTTCTCATTAAGTAGCCAACACTCTGGCCGATTTTTACAGTGCTCTGGGTACAGTTCTGGAAATACGCCAATGGATATCAAAGAGATCCGTGGTATATCAAAGCAATAGTAATATTTGTTTTCTGGATTCAGAAATGTCTCGCTGATCTTCGACTTTCCAGGTGGCGACTGTGTTTTCCGGTAATCTGTTTCATCAGGTGTGCCTCAACCACTCGCGTGCGTATCACGTTCATATCTTGCTGCGTAAGGGCTAAATGGCCGCTCAGTATACACATACACAGTAACGCATTGGGGAGATGTAGATGTGCTACTTTCTATACCATGGTGCGTAGGCATGACATTGGTTCGAAAGTCTCTTACATTCTACTGCAGGAGTTTCCTCGTGCGTTAGGGCTCTCCATACGCTACGTTTTGTACTGAGAAACGAGTTGCAGGGTCTTGTTACAGCTAGTGTAAGACTCCTTTTCAATGTTTCATGTAGAATTCTCCTTCTAATGCTGGCGCCCAGGGATGCGTAGCCTTTGTAGTGCAATCGTTAGTCTCCCTTTTGGACCTAATTTGATTCTGACACGAAACTCTAATACTTATGGTGATCTAGGTTCTACGTCTACAGAATTTGGAAACGTGGGATCTATTTCTCCTTCCATGACACGGTCTCATAAACGGAGTACAGTGAGCAACGGAAGCTATCTTCTAATCTTCCCTTTGGTGCGTCCTTATCTTCGTACATTGCTTGTGAGAGGCCTAACAGATTCAAGGCGGCAATATCAATGGCAGAGTTCAGTACGTCAAAATCACATCGGTTCTTCTGATAGCACTCATCAGCGTCGTGTCTCGTAGTTGTCAACATGTGTGAGTTGCTCATTCTCAGAATTTATTCCGTTTTATCGACAATGCCCTTTAGATGCTGTTGATGCAGGGTAAGTACTATATCTAATGCAGAACATTGTTTTGACCTTTAGATCATTTGTAGCCGAAGAATTACCGTGTACACAGAGCAAGTGAAGATAAAGGTGGGATCTTTTCTCCAACGCATTGTCGCTGCGTTTACCATTACTCTGTCAGCCGTACTATTAACATAAAATGCACCGGGTGCCGTCAAGGATTGTCTCCTCGCTGGAGTAATGATGCTCTTTCTTTTCAAGAGCCGAACGAGATTCAAAAAGTACTGTTCATTTGAAAAATATCTTGAGGCTGGGCTAATTGCTTTCAGGACAAATACCATGATTACTCGTCTGGTCCGTTTTTCATTCGTGTTCCTTATATCCATCTTAAAAGTATTCTCCAAAGATGATGTATTGTGTCAACACCGGTAAGACTGGGCCGTTCTTTTCTTGAATTCAACCCTTCTAAGCTCCTGCCATCGTAGGAATATTTACGAGGTGAATACACTTCTTATATGTCCAGGCTTCGCTTGCATCTTGATAATGCAGCATGGCAGCACTGCTGACAATTATCACAGTGAGTCATGCCCATACTAGTGTCTGCTATTCGCCTCAATTATTTAAACGACCAGCTGTCCATTTGGGACAGGACTATGATCGACCACCCATTCTACTGTGAGCCCACCCGTTTTTCGACACGTGGTATTTCATCTAATCATAATATTCTCCTAGCTGCCCTTCCGAGGTGTAGTCCCTTTCGATACTATCCTTAATCCCTACATGAACGTCATCCCTCAGTATACGGCGCCTCGCTGTTTGGACTCCTCAACGCTCGCAACGATATCCGAAATGGTACCCCGAATAGCTACCCTTCCGATGAGTTCAACGAGATCCCGCTTTCTCTGGCCCAATGAACACACACAGCGGCGGCACCTATTCCAAACATATCTACGGATTCTGTATAGTACTTTTGTCTTATCTCTTGTGCCCCGACTGACGATGATTGAGGTGGACACCAAGCCGAGCCATGTCATGGTTTGTGTATCGAGAGAGACTGGTGGTGATACGGTTCGTGCTGCTTTGCGCTTGTGAAATTCTTCTAACTCCTGGAACGTAGGAACGGTCATTGGATAAAGGGAACGACTTCGAGTCCGTGCGAAGTACTCAAGGTAATGAAGCCTAACCCTTAACTTTGATAGTCACTGTATTTCCTGCTTGACATATAAGTCGATGGCGTTGACTATTCCATATACTGTCTATACCTCTTGTGGGACATCTAGGTTCAGTTATATTAAACGTTCTGAAGGGACTTATGGCAGTCTACTCTCTTCAAAGGAAGCTCAAAGTTCGTGGAGAAGACGTAGCCGCATCATTTCAGAAATGGAACACAGTGTAAGATATAAGGATAAACCGACTACTGTATGTTTCCTTGTGTCCTTTCCATAAATTGAAATAATTCAGCTATAGAATGAGGGCACAACGCCAAAGAAGTTCTTTGCAGTCAGGATTCATATTCTTAGCGGACAAGTTTTCGGGAGAATATAGAAATTGTCCAGTTCAGCATTGGACGAGATTCAGGTCACATAGATGATATAGTTTACTAGGTCCATGAGGTTACTTACATAAAAGATATACGATTCGGACTCAGAGTCAGAAGCTTTGTTGAGTCTTGACATGATTCCGATTTGAACGTCAGGAAAGACGGCTGCGTTCGTAATAAGAATTTATTGCTGATTTGAATGAATGATATTCATCCCATAGAGATAATTAGACGATATTCAACAGGTAGAGAAGCATCCATTGGATGTACATCGAACAGCATCCTTTAATTGCGGTTTTCTGGAATCGGGCTCTGTTCTCACGAAGTCTGCAAGAAATATCCGGCTCAATCGCAGCACCTGATACAGATAAAGAAACTAACCGGTGTGAATCGAGTTTGACGTAAACACCCTAACACTTACGACCGCTCTCTTTCGAATATTTATTCTGTAGGTTCGTATCAATACAAAGAGAGAGCAGAACAAATGTTGTCCTCATCCTGTCAAAGAGATACATTATCGGCTGTCTAGGAGAGACTAGCTGGATATACATTCGTCCCACATTGCTCAATTCATCAGTGAATTAGGCTTCGAGTTGCTCCCGCATCACCATACGTTTGAGCGCCAGGGCAAACACAAAAGGAGGAAAAACCATGAATCAGAATGGAAGGTCGGGTGATATGTGGCTGCGAGGTCGTGCAACGCCATAGTGGAGGTAATGAAGGAAGAAAGCGACGACGGCTATGCAGAGTGAGCGCGTGTTGATGGTCCCGTTACCGTACGATCGTTCTGGCAATCTGAGTCGCATTAACGAGAGACATGCTTGACGTTCCTACCGCCCGACAAAGAATCTCGGAATCATGAAAAAAGTGCATCGAGGAGCTGCCACACTTCTGCTCTGAACACTGTACACGATCCTTTAAGGTGCCAGGGTGGAGCAAGCCCTGAAGGATTGGAATTCCATAAAGAAGAGATTGTGAACTCGAAGGATGGGCGGCGTCGCGTGGAGAAACCTCAATGGTTTTATGTGCAACGGATTTTGTCGCTATGATGTGTGCTTCAAGGATAATCGATAACAGTCCATATAGAGGGCGCGGAATGTCAGCGATGATTTTCTCAGTCTTATCCAGTATGCTTGTATGTCATTGCTCTAGCCGAGCTGCTGCACGCTACCAGTGGTCCATGGTGGATATCATGACTCCGGTGACGGTGATGACTATGATTCTACTGCTAGAAACCCATTCTTGAGTTAAACGAGGGCAATATACGCCATAAAATACACTAAGAAACTGAAGATAATGAACAGAAGCGCCACGTACCTTTTCGCCATCAAGTACACTCTTATATGCGCCCTAAGACTACCACAGACGACTCCAAACATTGGTTGCTCGACTATTTCTTGAGTGCGGATTGTAATAGAAACCGCTGTCATATTCTCCGCCTCTCAAGACGTCATGCATGGGGAGTTCCAACGTCGGTGTTGATGTCCATACAGGGTCTCTGCCGTGATTCGGCAGTGTTTACGCGGCTTTCTAACCATCATGGTGCGTTTGTTTCTTTTATTCCCTGATCTGTTACTTACGAATAGCTTCAGAACGACAATTTTGATATAGTATTTATAGTATCGCATCTAGTACTTGTTTTCCCCCCTCTGTCGTCAATGACATGAGTTTTTCCCCTTACTTTACAAGACCCAAAACAGAAACTTAATATCGAATTCGACGCCAATTTCCGTCATGCTTAGAACGGCCAAAAGAGAGCCAAGGAAGAACGAAAAATTAGACAGCGAGGTAAAAGACAATATGCAAGCGAGGAAATACGACGCATCTGTTGGGAGTAGAAGTGGAGGGAATGATGTACCACGGAATATGGTCGTGATTGTGGCAGCGAAGGCTTTCGTCGCGGCAATTTTTTGAGAGTCAGAAGAAAGAAAAATCAATTAAATGTGAACACGAGCCAAATTCATTTCTTGTGGCATGACCACGGGTCGTTGATTTTACGAAGGGACCATGAAACCACTGGAAATACGTTGGAAGAGCCAAGATTTTCAAGTTACCGTCCATTAAAGTATCGAAGATTCCGTATCACCGTCCCTAAAGCGAGGATGAGTCAGAATTCAAAACGCCGAAATTTCATATGTGTTCAACTAAATCGGGTTATAGTTACCTATATTCCTCTAAGTTACCAGACAGAAAGCGCCAACCATCCTTATGCTGTCACCACTGTTCAAAAAAAGCCGTTTTTTTTGGCGTATGATGACTGCAGTCTCGGAAAACACAATCTTTTGAAAAAGTTTCGACTGTATGGGTATTCTTTTTGACAACTCACCACAAGATCATTTACTGTGGCTCTAGCGGTGACATGAATAATTGTAAGCGCATTGTCTCTGTAGCCGTTCTTGGGCCGTTTTTTTGGTTATAGACTAGTCTTCATGTGGATATCAAGGTATCGTCCGAATCGGGCTCATATTACCGGTACAGATGTATATCCCGTTACCTCTGGTCTTATTTCAATCCCTTTATTCAGCGAGCGCAGTAGGTGGCGGGTGGCGGAAGACGCGTATCAATTTAGTCCCTGTCTCCGTACCAATTAAAAATAGGGTTCATGTCTGTCCCCTAGGCCCTATACCATCTCGGTGCCGAAATGTAGGTGCCTGTAGGTGTCTTTTTGTCTTCAATATATCTTCTTTTGCGCATCCACCAGGTGAACAATAACTGCAGTGATTCAATTAGTTCCAGTTCCTTTGCAGGTGTTAATAATTGATCTCTGTGCCAGTCCTTGGACCGTATGTTCGCTTGTAGTCGGAGATTGGCAAAATGCGAGAGTCATGTCCCTTGTCGTTGCCACATTCGACGTCTCTGGATATGCGTCGTTCAAGCTATTTATGTGTTGGTGTTCTTTGCGAAAAATGCCTATTCACCAGTGAATTCAGTGCAGAGTTTATTTCCCCCTGCCTTACCGGGTTGATGATTTCATTATACTGCTATTCCGATACTACTGAATAGGGGGTAAACCCCAGTTGGAAATCAGAATGTATCACAGATTTAGCTGTTTCGTTTCTTTCGGAGATCCACACAGGGAAGACCAACGTCGGTGAATTAGGGCGCCGTTTTATTTGTCGAAACATTGACAGTCACTCACCCTGACTGTATGAGCTAGTCATGCCAGATGATCAACGATAACTTAGGGATCGGCATAGCCGAAATGAAAGATGGAATGACAAATGACAAGCTCAAAGCGGTTACAGCGGGGATTCATGAAAAAAGAGGTGATAAAGAGAAGTCCCCGCATCTGTGGGATACTGGGAAAAATGTTTTGGGGAAGGGGCCGCCACACACCGCGCCCGAGACCGAATGTCTGCTGCCCCAGGTTGAACTCCCTTTTGACGGGCCTGGCGGCATGTAAATGTCACCGTCGGAACATAAGTTGGCAGAAGTGATTTGTCTCAGCTGAGCATTATTGGAAGATAGAGCACCCGAATTCTAGCATGGGTACAATGGGCCTTTGTTATGGATTTCTGCATTGGTATAATTCCCGGAAATGTCTGGAAGTCTCCAGTCGCTTGAAGTCCTTTCTTTTCCTTTTCATCCCTTTCTGTACTTTTTCTTACTCAGCCTAATAAACTCATTATAACTCATGACTTCATGAACTTGTTCAACCTTCTAGTAACATCCATTTGTATATAAATGTAGCTACAAAACATGTACTAGGTATTACCTGTCTTGAACCCTACACTTTGTGTGACCTCAAGCTATGGAAACTAAGCTTTGTGCTAATTGGAACCCCTCATAGGGTCTGAGAGATGAGTAGTTGCATTGATAGTCTAATCTAGCTATGAGCAGGAAAACTATATCTATCCTGCCCTAAACAGTCATGTGCTACAGCCTGAATCCACCTTTGCCTTCTCCCACCTATGCTCCCATGTACCCCCCTACTGCAAGGTGATGCTCTGGTGCCTCTCTGCAACTATAGCACCAATGAATGGACCTTCTGCCTCTCCTCCTTCTGTCTCACCTTCACCATCTTCCTCTAGCACAATCATCCTATTGTTCTCTCTGCCAACTAAGTGTTAAGCCCAAATTCCATGTGACTAATAACATATGATAAACTATTGCTACCTCACACTTTGGGTAAAATGATAGAGTCCACATTAGAGTTGTGTTGTCAAGGCATTTGCAAGTTGCTCAAGATAAGATGGTGAAGAATAAACTTTAGCTCAAAGCTGGGGTTACTACAGTGAGAGCTATGCTACTTAAATACTAAATTGTTATCATTCTAAGAATATAACTACCTAATTGTCCATTTTGTTGCTGTGTAGCACTTTGTCCAGTGTTGCTAAGATACCTACAAAAGAATATTGTCTGCTGTTGAGCTGTTCCTGCTGTTCCTGCTGTTACTGCTGTGCAATGACAAAAGAGATGCATCTGTCATTGTGCTGCTGTGAGGCTCTCAACAGTGCAGTAGGACTTGGGTGGTGCTGCTGACTAAGCACTCCCACAATCCTAAGTGCTCAGGTCTAGGCACTCTGACTAAGTGGAAATAGAGGTCAATCCTGAATAAATCAAGAGAAAAGAAAAGAAAATAGGAAAAATCATAACACTAAGTCTTCATTATCTGTTAAGCCCAGGCGTCACATGGTCAGATACACGTGATAAACAGATGTTCCTTCGCACTTCGAGGAATCACCTGAGTTCACTTATGTGTGCTTCCGAGTGGTGTGACTCAAGGTCAGAAGTAGACTCGAGGTAGAATGGTATGAATAAACTTTAGCTCGAAGCTGGGGGTTACCAGCAGGAGCCGTGCTACTTAAATACTACTAGGTCGTTCCTAAATATATACGGCTACTTATTATGTGTTGTCGTGTCCTTTGTGCCCATTGTCCTAGGGCGTCGCTATCATACATAAAAGGCTTCTTGTGTAGTCGAGCGCTGTCTCCACGTCGAAGAACAATGGCGGATTTGGCCAAGCTTTGTCCCCACGGTCCTAAGTGCTTGCCTTAGCGCCGTGACTAAGCATGAATAGGGGTTGAAAAAGAAAGAAAGAAGTAAAAATCGTAACATTACCCCCTCGTTAAGACCATCGTCCCGATGGCTTAATTAAGGGACAGTTCATAATCGTGTATGGCTGTGTCCGCATTCATGTATTTTTCGTTCACCCACTGGTTAGATTCCGGGCCATAGCCCTTCCAGCTGACCAGGTAATCCACCATTGTGGTTTGTCCGCCTCCTTTTGCTTTTACTTTTCGTAGTTTGTGGTTTAGAACTTGATCGATTTCGTAGTGTTCTTCGTCATCAATCAAATCCGGAGGCGGGGGAGGTGGTTGTTCCTGATTTGGAAATGCTGGCGCGATATAGGGGTGTAACAGTGTTTCGTTGAAGACATCATGGATTTTCCAGGTCTGTGGCAGGCGCAATTTGTACGCGCTTGACCCAACGGCTTTTATAACGGGGAAGGGGCCCGTTCGTTTGTCGTCAAGCTTCTTCTTTGGGCGCGGTAGGTGAAGGTTTGTCGTATCCAACCATACTTTGTCGTTAGGTTGGTATTTGTGACCTGGGCGCCGGTGTTTGTCGTAGTTCTTTTTCATTGTTGCTGCCGCCTTTTCCAGTGCTGCCTTTGTTTCGTTGTGGATTTTTTCCATATCAGCCGCGAAATCGGACGATGCAGGGGTAGTCGTCCGGAGTCGATTTGTCTGGGTGACGTAAGGGTGTCGACCGTGGTTTATGAAGAATGGGGTTTTCCCCGTTGCGGAATGTACACGGTTATTATGTTGGAATGCTGCCAATGCAAGCCATTCGGTCCAATCGTCTTGTCGGTAATTGATGAAAAGTCGTAAATACTTTTCAATTTCCTGGTTAACGCGCTCTGTTTGCCCGTCAGTTTGAGGATGATAGGCCGTAGATGCGTTTTGTCTGATGTTCAGGATGCGGTACAGGTCGGTAACGAATTTTGAAACAAATTGGGGACCCCTGTCTGAGATAATAACTTGGGGCATCCCATGTTTGGCGTATACTTCGTCCCGTAGGATCTTGGCCCATCCTTCGGAGTTTAGTTCAGTGGAACACGCAATCGGTATGATTGCTTTCGAGAATCGGTCAACAATGACGAGAATGGCGTCATACCCGTTACATTCGGGTAACCCGGTGATCATGTCGACGGAGATGTGTGTCCATGGTGCGGAAGGTATCTCGTTTGGGTGTAGAGGTGCCGCTCAGGCTTGTGTGGAGGTCTTTCCTCGTTGGCAAGTTTCGCAGGCCTTTACATATGCCGTTATGTCATTACCCATTTTCGGCCACCAATATTCTCGTAAAACGAGTTCTTTTGTTTTGGCGACGCCTGGGTGTTCTGCCGTTACATGATCGTGACAGGTGGCGATGATCTCGCCGCGGAGCTGTCAGTCGCGAGGGATATAGATGCGCCCGTCGTAATAGATTAGGCCGTCCTTTTTTGTCATTCCCCGCTCGTGGTTAAGGGAGGGGGCCACTCGTTGGTCCCACTTGTGATTGTCTCGCATGGCGCTTTTGATCCGTTCGTGTAATTCCTCCTCTGTTGGCATTATCATGGCTCGGAAGTGTTCCGGCCTCAGTAGTGTCACGCCCTCGTTATCACCTCCCCCCTGATCATGATCTGATCGTCTACTCAGTAAATCAGCCTTCTTGTTCGCCGTTCCCGCTTTGTGATGCAGGGTGTATTGATATTGGCTGAGTTCTGTCACCCAGCAGGCTTGTCGTCGGTTGAGCTTCTGGGGTTGTCGGAAATATCGCAGATTTTGGTGATCTGTCCAGATTTCGAATATTTCCTCGGCCCCTATGAGGTAGTGTCGCCATTCTTCCAAGGCGAGCATGATGGCGAGCAACTCCTTGTCGTAAATTTCATAGTTGCGCTCCATAGTGGTCAAGGCCTTGGAGAGGAAGGCTACGGGTCGCCATTTCCCTTCCTGTTCCTGAGAGAGGACGGCTCCTATTGCTCCCTCACTCGAGTCGGCTTCTACCCTGAATTTTCCTTCTTGAGTTGGAATGGCTAATATGACGTCCTCCGCCAGTCGTCATTTGAGGTCATCAAAGGCGGCTTGTTGGGAAAGTCCCCACCTCCAGGGAGCATTACCCGTTAATTGTGTCATCGGACGGACGATCTTGCTGTAATCGCGGATGAATCGTCGGTAAAAGTTTGTAAACCCGAGGAATGATTGTAATTCCTTCTTCTTTTTGGGTTCGGGCCATTCAGTGACCCCTGCTACTTTTACCGGGTCCATGCGGATGCTCCCTTCGCTGATGATGACTCCAAGGTATTCTGTTTCTAATACTTCGAATTCACATTTCTCCGCTTTGAGGAATAGTTTGTGTTTCCTCATCAGGGATAGTACCTCCCGTACCAGTTTTCGATGTTCCTCCCTTGTTTTGGACATGATCAAGATGTCGTCGAGATAAATTGTTACCTTCCCGGTGGAGATGAGGCTTTTAAAGATATCGTTCATCATCCACTGGAAAGTGGCAGGGGAATTTGTGAGCCCGAAGAACATGACCGTCGGTTCAAACAGTCCCCGATTGGTACGGAATGCGGCCTTCCATTCATCCCCCTCTTTGATGCGGACGTTATTATATCCCCACCGCACATCGAGTTTTGTGTAGTATCTGGCCCCTCGGAGTTTGTCCATTAGCTCCGAAATCAAGGGCAATGGGTATCGATTTTTGATGGTCATTTCGTTGAGCTTTCGATAGTCTTGGACTGGTCGAAGTTTTCCATCCTTCTTCTTGACAAAGAAGAAAGGAGAAGCCATGGGGGACTTCGAGGGACGGATCCTACCGCTCGATAAGTTTTCATCTAGGAACTTATCGAGTTCCTGCTGTTCGTAATGGCCGAGGGGGTAGGTCTTGCAATCTAGATTGGCGCTAGCGTTCGGCACCAGTTCGATTGCATGATCCCAGGGTTTTGGAGCGGGCAGCTCGTCAAAGCTTTCCTTTTCGAAGAGATCCTTGTAGTCTCGTGCCCACTCAGGTACCATTTCTTCGAATGTTTTTTCGCCCTTCCCTTCGTTTGCTTTAGCGGCCAAATCGTTGGCATGGTGAACAGCACGTATGTGGATTTCCTTCTGGAGGTCTATGGCGAGTATGGTTTCGCCATCCTCCATCTCCTCGTCCCAGCGGTCCTCCGGATCTTCATCTGGCAATTCAAATGGAATTTTCCTGCATCGGCACCTGGCAAAGGTGATCCGACCAGTTTTCCAATTGATCAGTGGGTTATGGCGGATTAGCCAATCATGGCCGAGGAAGAGTTCTTTAGTTCCGAGATCTGTTACGGCCAGATCAAGGCGTTCAGAGTGGTCCCCTATAGTTAATCTGAGTTCGACGAACTCAGTGATGGAACCGGCTTGATTCTTCGTTCCGTCAGCATTGTACACCGGTATTGGGGCCGCTGTTGCCCTGGTCGGGAGCTGATGCTTGTCGACGAAAGCCCGATTAATTGAGCTCCCTGTACAGCCACTATCGATGAGGGCGGTTATTTGATAGGTGGCCCGAGAGGTTAGTGTCTCGATTTGTCCCTTTGTGGTCAGGTCACGTCCGGGGGTTTTGGTTCGTAGGATGTATTTTTTGGGTCCCCGGAGTTCGTCTAGCCATTCGAGGGCTTGACATCGTTCAGCTTTTCTGATCCCTTCAATCAGTTCGTCCACTACTTCTTCAGTCCTCGCCCGATGAATCCAGTTTCGAAGTACGGCCTTTGCCGCTGCTTCGTCCCTAGCATCCTTGATGGCTCTCCACGTCCATTCGGTGTCAAATGGTTTGAGCCATGTGGCGGGACTCTCTGTCCCTGTTCGGCCCGTGGGCGTTTGAGTTTCTTTTTGCGATTCAATGGTGCGTCTTGTAAGTAACTGGGGTATATTCGAATGCGTAGGGGACGACATAGATGTAGCTACAGAGGTACTATTAGTCCGACTAGCGGCTGTTACTGACACACCATTAAGTCCTTTGGCCAGCTCAGTGGAATCGCTCACTGACTGGCCCCGTCTTTTACCTCTTCGACCTTGGTTTCCTTTCCAAGGTCCTCTTCTTCCTTCTGAAGTTCGGCGATCTGCGCCCGTATGTCTTCTCACGTTCGCTTCTTCCTTGGGCAATCCTTCGCCATGTGCCCCTTTTGTCCACAATTGAAGCACTTCCCTTCCTTCTTCATGCGGTCAATGTCCATTGGCTTCCCGGTTCCGGTGTAAGTCGTGCCGGTTCCAGTCTTCTGCGCGCTGTACGAGGGGGTGCTGCTCGAGGAGCCCGAGTTCTTTCCAGCAGTTTGCCCCGGCTTGTTCGGGGTTGGCGGGGTCGGCTTCTTGGGGTATTCCTGCAACGTCGTTGCCTCCGCTTTCTGCCTTTGTCGCTCCTTGTACATCTCGATGATCCTTTCTTTCCACTCGTCATACCCTACCGGCATCAACATTTTGACGCCCATAGCAGAGATCATCGTTAGGTACGAGGAGGGGACTCCTCGCTTGAGCGCCTCTACCATCCTTCCGTCGTTTGCAGTGTCCTCCCTGATCCCCGCGAGCTTCGCGAGGCGTTCCAATTCGTCGAAGTAGTCTGTAGCCGCTTTATCTCCCATCTTGTACTCCTTGATCTTCTGTTTGTGTACCTCTTGTACTGCGGGGTCAATGAATTTGTCGTTCAGCATTCGTTTGAATACCGGCCACGAGGGATATCGGTAATGCTCCCTAGTGGTGGATCGGAAGTTCGGAGAGATCAAGATCCACCACGTTTTGGCTTTATCCTCCAGATAGGAGGTGGCGAAAGTGACTTTGTTCATGTCGGTCCCGATATATCCGATATAGACTTCGAAGTATTGCTCGCAATCAACAAGGAACCGATCAATATCATCAGAAGCCCCCTTGAAGGGGCGAGGCTTCCGAAGGAGGTCAGGGTGGCATTGTAGGACGTTGGCATTCTGTGGGAGAGCGCCCATCGGGTTTGGCCATTCGCTGAACGGTGGTTGCTTCCATTCCGCAGGTGGTCCAGGGAAGGAATGTAGAGAGTTATCGTCGGCAACTGGGCTACCCTTTGGTTCGATAGCCCGGACGATTACTCCGTCTCGTACTGTGAATCCGAGGCGGACCGCTTCGGGGTCATCCCGAACGGGATCCTTCCCGCTCGACTCTGCTTGATCCAGGGGAGGCTGTCCGCCGAGGAGTCGGCTTCCGCCGCGGGTCCAGGGGTTTTGGGTTTGGACGGCCTGCCATGCCGGCCGACTTCTGCTTCGGGTGAGCCGCGATGCTGTGCTTCGGATCGATGGGTTGTCTTCGGCCCGGCTCCGAATAGAGGGGGCAATGTAAATGGCCCTCTTTGGTGGGACGGGGGGGGTACGCGGCATTGGTGCCAGTATCTTCGGCTTGTTAGCTGGTTGATATGGGGGTATCGGCACGAGCGGGTCTTCTGGATGCCGTCGTCCGTATTCTTTCCATGCGTACTCCGTCGCGGCATACTGTAAAACTTTTTCTTTTTCAGTCCCTTCCGCATACCTATACTCGAGTCCTAAGGGCGTCGCTCGCCAGTGCGCGTCCTGCCATAGATAATTCCTGCCCTGTTCGTACAAGTCCTGGTACTCCCTGTTCCTTGCTCTTTCAATCTCTTCCCGCAATGCTTCTTCATCTGTGTCTTCTCCTGCGCGCTCCAGTCGTCAGCGGTATGGGTCATCACTGTCCTCGTCGTCCTCGTCGTCGCCCTCGTCCCCGCTGTCCTCTTCCCCGAGGAGGGAACTGACGGGCTGGTCGAAGATGGACAGCACGACTGGTCGAAGGGTCATCGGGGATCCTTCCGTTGATTTGGGTGCTTGGTCCATCCCCTCGGTCACTGGTTCGAGCGATGGGAGGACTCCTGAGTCGGCTGTAGCGCGTTCCGCCGCACGCTCTCGTCTCCTCCAATTCTCGGCTATAGACGCCGAAGAGTTGCTGGAACTCGGGATTGAGGAACTGCCGAGCGACCCTGCTACCCAGGAATCGCTGGAGGGCCCTGTCGGAGATGTGGGCATTGTCGGGTACTCGGAGTCCATAGGCCCCGAGGACGGAGTCGGCGTCGGAGGAGATAGTATCGGTGCGGGCGGGATATTCGAGGATAACGGGGCGGGGCCTTCCGTCGTTTCCTCGCCTGATTGCCTCGTTCCAGCTGACGATGCTGGTGGGTCCCGTCCATGGGTCGTCGTCTGAGTCGGGCTCTCTGAAGGGGGATCCCGCATCGGTACGGAGCTCATACTCCCTAGGGGAAGCGGATCCCATTCTTTCGACCTCCTCCATTCTTCTTTGTTCTCTTCCCTGCCGGTCGTATTCTGCGGCCTCGTACTGCTCTCGGGCCTCTTCTCGAACATAGTCGGCGAGCTCCTCCTGGGTTCGCCTGATTTCTTCCTCTCGGTTCTGATTCTGCTGCTGCTGCCGTACGGCTTCATCGTAGTCAAAGGGAACGGCAAGGTCCCAATCTGGGAAGATTCGGTGTATGATTCTTCTCGTTGCAGCCCTTCCCCTTTCGCTGGCGGTCTCGTTTTCAGGCTCACTCCCGACATGGAGGTGTCGGTAGGGATCTCCTGCGGCCGAGATAGCGATGTCCACGTTGTCGTAGTCAGGGTGGATGTCTCTTCCTTGTGGATTGTCGACCCCCAGCCTGCTGACGGACGGACTGGGCTCGGAACTCGGCTCGGTGGGGGTTTCGGGGGGGTTCTGGGGGGTGTGGGGACCTTCGCGGGGTCCCGTAGCCATCCGAGCGGCATCAAGGGAGTCCCGAGCACGGTTTCTAATCCCTGAGGGAATTGGGGAGGCGGGATGCTCGGGGGAGTTGGCCGGAGTGACATAGTTGGAGACCTCGGCGGGCTCCTGAGCGACGTTCGTCGTCCACGGGTTCCAGAACCCTGTGAGAGTAGGGTGGCGGTTTCTGCCATGTCATCTGGGGAATTCGGGTCCTTCTTCCTCATGAAGGCTCCTCTGATCTGGGTCGCTATTCCCGGCTTCTGGTATGGGTCCCCCTTGCGGGAAGAAGGACGTTCTGGCGGAGGGGGGGATGTCATGGAAGGGGAGATCGGGGGTTACGTTTCGTAGTATTTGTTGAATCTGCTGGAACGCTTGATAGTGCCTGACTATCCAAGCTGCTACTGATTGTCGTCCGCGGCAGAGGGTGATGATAGCTAGAAGACCGAGCAATGTTCCGATGATGGAAGCTATGAGCTCGAAGAAGTCGTGATTCAGGTCTGCGGTAGTCACTGGAGGCATTCGGTTTCTCAGCACAATTGGGCTTGAGAAAGGGAACGAGGAAGCTTCGAGCTAATTGTTAAGCCCAGGCGTCACGTGGTCAGATACACGTGATAAACAGATGTTCCTTCGCACTTCGAGGAATCACCTGAGTTCACTTATGTGTGCTTCCGAGTGGTGTGACTCAAGGTCAGAAGTAGACTCGAGGTAGAATGGTATGAATAAACTTTAGCTCGAAGCTGGGGGTTACCAGCAGGAGCCGTGCTACTTAAATACTACTCGGTCGTTCCTAAATATATACGGCTACTTATTATGTGTTGTCGTGTCCTTTGTGCCCATTGTCCTAGGGCGTCGCTATCGTACATAAAAGGCTTCTTGTGTAGTCGAGCGCTGTCTCCACATCGAAGAACAATGGCGGATTTGGCCAAGCTTTGTCCCCACGGTCCTAAGCGCTTGCCTTAGTGCTGTGACTAAGCATGAATAGGGGTTGAAAAAGAAAGAAAGAAGTAAAAATCGTAACATTATCAGCTTTCATGCCATACTCATTGATCTCTTCCCATGTGCTCTCTCCTGGTGGAAATACTGCTGCTCTGCTCTCTGACCTTGCTCTCCACCCCTTCTCATACTGCTCAAGCAAAGAACCCACTGCTAGAACAAACCTTCAAAGCCTCCTTGCATGAAACCTCCCTTTGAGGGGTACACCAGCCACCATTGCCACTGTGTACAAGTTTAGCACACAGCCTGTTATCCTCAGTGCACCTGGCCATCTCAGTAAGAGCTTCTTCTTGTTTGCATTGTCTTGTCCAACCACATGTTAAACACCTGTATAAGCTCTCTCTCCTTAAACACCATCTGTTCAGGTTTTGAGCTGACAACCCTCTTATTGAACATCTGTTTCCATTTCTCTCTGACTTACTGCTTTGGCATACCTATTGAGATGCTGCTGCCTAGTATATGCCATCTGTGTCTTGATGTCATCTTTCATTGACTTGACAACCATGGCAGCCATTTCAGATAGCTTTGAATTGATAATTGTACTGAAGAAGAGCTTGTTTGGTGTGTGATTGAGGTGCTGTAGTATGTGTGTATTCAGTATGTAGATTGTTCTGTCAAAATGGTCTGGCCAGTGGTGTGGCAAATCTTCCCAAATCTTAATCTCCCTCCAACCCTCCTTCTCTAAGTCCAGTGCACAAAGATGAGCCAGGATAGCCAAAAGGATCCTATTTGATCCCTCAATGAGTCCATTGACCCATGGTGAGTAAGTGGCAACAATGCACAATTTGCAACCAATGCTCATACACATTTCATGGACCTCCTCATTATCAAATGGAGAACTGCCATCTGACATAAATGCATCCATCCTATAGTGAGTATGATGTGAAGAGGAGGTGGAGTGCTGCCTTCATTATTCTGGCTGATCCATGAGTCTTGTATTTGAAGCTGAAAAATCACTGACTGTGTATATCCAGGTACAGTCCAACCTCATAGAATCCACCCTTTTCTTTTGGTATTGACAGATAGTCTCTGACTAACAATTCAAAAGGCTGTCACCATGTGATAGATTCCAATAGTGAGTGGAGGTGAGTTCTGCTGAATGCCTTGTATCTCCCACAGTTCAGGATGACCTCATTGATGATTTAGTCCAACCCTGAACATTGATATTTGTCTATCAGTGCTACCTTCATTGTGTCTCATCTTTGATGGCCTCCCATCTTGTGCTGCAGCTCTGCCCTTGACCTCATCTCCTTTGGGCTGAGGCATTCCACTCCTGTCTGTGCTTGCTTAGGGTTACTGCCATCTATGTGCCACAGCCACCTGTCATCTATCATGTGCTCTGCTGCATGATGTACTGCCTGTCAGTTATTCTTCTCACTATCTGATAGCACTGTAAACAAATCTAAGGCCTCAATGATCTTTCTGTATACTGGTACATCTGCAAACTGTTCAAAAAGGTGCTCTGTACCTTCAGAGATGTCCTAGAGGGCCACCTCTGCACTATAAACATTGAAAATTAGTTCATCAGCACTGAACCAGTCTGAGCTGATGCACAGTGCACTTCCATCTGTTGCTAAATATGGGTGATCCATCCCATTCCTGCTAAGTGCATCACAGATGAGGTTTGTGCTATCAGGTATGTGTCAGACATTAATGATATTGAAGCTCAAAATATATTTCAGCCACTATGCATGGGTTGATGACAGGTTACTGTTCATCATCAAATCTCTGAGAGCCAAGCAGTCAGTTTCAATCTTGACAGAGAACCTATAGACCACATTGGAGAACTTTTCAAGTGCAAATTTCAAGGCAGTGATATGCAGGCTACATGTCCAGTCCTATAATTTGCATATTCTGCATAACACACTAGTGTTAGGCCCAAGTGTCACATGAACTAATACACATGATAAACAGGTGTCCCTTTGCACTTCGAGGGATCAGCTGAGTTCACTGGTATGTACCCATATCAGTATGTCATAAGGTCAATGGTAGACTTGAGGTAGAATGGTAGTTATAAACTTTAGCTTGAAGCTGGGGTTTGGCCAGCAAGGATGAGCTCCTTAAATACTGTACATAGTTTTGCTAATAATAATACATACTTATTGTGTGTTTCTCTGTTCTTTGTGCTCTTTGTGCTGGAGTGTCATTACTGTATATAAAAGGCTGATTGTGTGTTGTCGGGCAACATTGAAAGACAATGTCAAACTGGCTAGTTGTGATGACCAAGCCTTGTCCCATGGTCCTAAGCACCTGTCTTAGTGCCCTGACTAAGCATAAATAGGGGTTAAAGAAAAGAAAAATAAGAAAAATCATAACATTACCCCCTCCTTAAGACCATCATCCTGATGGCTTAATTAAGGGATAGTTCATAGTCATGTATGGCATCATTAGCATTCATATATTTTTCATTGACCCATTGATTGGATTCTGGGCTGTACCCCTTCCAGCTAACCAAGTAGTCAACTGTAGTTGTTGTCCCTCCTCCTTTTGCCTTGATTTTTCACAGTTTATGCTGCAGGACTTGGTCGATTTCATAGTGTTCCTTGTCATCAATTAGGTCTGGAGGAGGAGGCAGGGGTTTTTCTTGGTTAGAGAAGGCAGGGGCAATGTATGGCATCAGCAATGTTTCATTGAAGATGTCATGGATTTTCCAAGAGGGGGGTAGATGAAGTTTGTATGCACTTGTGCTGATTTTTGAGACTATCATAAATGGGCCAGTGTGCTTGTCTGCCAACTTGCATTTAGGGCAGGGTAAGTGAAGGTTGGTGGTATCCAACCAGACTTTGTTGTTTATGGCATAGGTGTGAGCCAGGTGGCAATGTTTGTCATACTGGTTTTTCATTGTAGTGGTGGTCTTTTTTAGGGCGTTCTTAGTTTCTGCATGGATTTTTGCCATTGTGGTGGCAAAATCCATTGATGCTGGGGTAGTGGTTTGGTGTTGTTTGGTCTGGGTGATGTGAGGGTGACATCCATAGTTGACAAAGAACAGTGTTTTCCCAGTTGCAGAGTGTACTTGATTATTGTGTTGAAAAGTGGCTAGGGCAAGCCATTCTACCCAATCATCCTGTCAATAATTGATGAAGAGTCAAAGATATTTTTTGATCTCTTGATTTGCCTGTTCTGTCTGCCCATCAGTCTGAGGGTGATATGTGGTAGATGCATTCCTCTTGATATTTAGAAGTTGGTACAAGTCATTGAGGAATTTGGATACAAATTGAGGTCCTTGGTCAGAGATGATGACTTGCAGCATGCCATACTTGGCATAAACTTCATCGTGGAGGATTTTTGCCCATTCCTCCAAGGTTAATTCAGTAGAACAGGCGATTGGGATGATGGCCTTCAAGAAGTGATCCACTATGATGATGATTGCATCATAGCTGTTGCAATCTGGAAGTCCAGTGATCATATCGATTGAAATGTGGGTCCATGGTGATGATGGTATTTCATTCAGGTGAAGTGGTGTGGCTCAGGCTTGAGTTGATGCCTTGCCATGTTGACAGACTTCATATGATTTTATGTACATGGTGATGTCATGTCACATTTTGGACCACCAGTATTCCCATAAGACTAGTTCCTTTGTCTTGGCTATCCCAGGGTGTCTGGCTGTGGCATAGTCATGGCAGGTGGATATGATTTCTCCATGCAGTGCATGGTCCCACAGAATGTAGATTCATCTGTCATAGCGGATTAGTCCTTCTTCCTTTGTCATCCTCCATTCATGGTTGAGAAATGGAGCTATGCATTGGTCCCATTTATGGTTGTCCCATGTTGCACTTTTAATGCATTCATAAATCTCCTCCTCTGTTGGCACTATCATAGCCCTAGAGTGTTTGGGTCATAATAGTGTCACCCCCTCATTGTCGGTTCCTCTCTGATCATGGTCTGCTCACCAACTCAGGAGATCGGCCTTCTTATTTGCCATGCCAGCTTTATGATGGAGTGTGTACTGATATTGGCTGAGTTCGGTGACCCATCTGGCCTGCCAATAGTTCAGTTTCTGTGGCTGTCAGAAATATTGTAGATTTTGATGATTGGTCCAGATTTCCAATACTTCCACCACCCCAATGAGATAATGTCACCATTCCTCCAAGGTGAGCATGATGGCAAGGAGCTCCTTGTCATAGATCTCATAGTTTCATTCAGTGATGGTAAGAGCCTTAGATAGGAATGCAACAGGTCACTATTTGTTGTCTTGTTCCTGGGACAGAATGGCCCCTATTGCTCCTTCTCTTGAGTCAGCCTTGACTCTAAACTTCTCTTCCTGTGTGAGAATGGCAAGCACTATCTATGTTTTCAGCCAACCATCTTTTTAGGTCATTGAAGGTGGTTTGTTGTGAGGGTCCCCATATCCAGGGGGCATTGCTGGTCAGTTGCATCATAGGATGGACGACCTTGCTGTAGTCTCAGATAAACCACTGGTAGAAGTTAGTGAAGCCAAGGAATGATTGTAACTCCTTCTTCTTAACTGGTTCCAGCTATTCAGCAACCCTGGCCACTTTGATAGGATCCATTTGGATGCTTCCCTCTGAGATGATTATTCTGAGGTACTCGGTCTCAAGCACCTCAAACTTGCACTTCTCTGCTTTAAGGAATAGTTTGTGCTTCCTCATGAGGGCCAGTACTTGTTGTACTAGTCTCCTATGTTCCTTCTTAGTTTTTTGACATGATTAGGATATCATCGAGGTATATGGTGATCTTTCCTGTGGTGATGAGGTCCTTGAATATGTTGTTCATCATCCATTGGAAGGTTGCAGGGGAGTTGGTGAGTCTGAAGAACATGACAATAGGCTCGAATAGCCCTCAGTTGGTTCTGAATGCTGCCTTCCATTCATCTCCCTCTTTTATACAGACATTGTTGTATCTCTATCAGACATCAAGTTTGGTGTAGTACTTGGCCCCTCAGAGTTTATCCATCAGTTCTGAGATTAACAGAGGAGAGTATCAGTTCTTGATCATCATCTCGTTTAGCTTTCAGTAGTCTTGGACTGGCCAAAGCTTGCCATCCTTCTTCTTGATGAAGAAGAATGGTGATGCTATGGGAGATTTGGAGGGTCTAATGCATCTGCTGGACAGGTTTTCATCTAGGAATTTATTGAGCTCTTGCTGTTTGTTATTACCCAATGGGTAGATCTTGCAGTCCAGGTTGGCATTTGCATTTGGGATTAGTTTGATAGTGTGATCCCAGGATTTTGGTTCTGATAACTTGTCAAAGCTCTCCTTCTTGAACAGGTCCTAGAAGTCTTGTGCCCACTCAGGCACCATTTCTTCAAAGGTTTTTTCCTTTTTCTGCTCATTGGCCTTGGTGGCCATATTATTGGTATGGTGCACTGTGCAGATGTGCAGTTCTCATTTGACATCAATTGTGAGTATTGTCTCTCTGTCCTCCATTTCCTCATTCCACTGGACCTCTGGATCCTTGTCAGGAAGTTTGAATGGAATTTTCCAACACTGGCATCTGGCAAATGTAATTCGTCCAGTTTTTCAATTGATCAACAGGTTATGATGTATGAGCCAGTCATGACCAAGAAAGACTTCTTTGGTTCCAAGATCAGTGACAGCCAAGTCAAGTCATTCAGAGTGATCCCTGATTGTGAGCCTGAGCTCTACAAATTCAGTGATTGAACCAGCTTGGTTTTTGGTCCTGTCAGTGTTATAAACCAGAATCAATGCCCAGTAGCCCAGGTTGGGAGATTGTGCTTGTTGATGAAAGCATGGTTGATGGAACTCCTGGTACATCCACTGTCAATTAGCACAGTTATAGTATAGGGGGTTCAGGAAGTTAGAGTTTTGATTTGGGCTTTTGTGAGCAGATCCTATCCCATTGTTTTAGACCAATAGATAAATTTTTGGGGTTCTCAGAGTTCATCAAGCCATTCCAGGGCTTGACACCATTCTGCCTTCTTTATTCCCTCTATTACTTCATTGACTACTTCTTCCATACAAGTTTTGTGGACCCAATTCCTAAGTATGGCTTTTGCCATTGCTTGATCTTTGGCATCTTTGATGGCTCTCCAGGTCCATTCGGTATTGAATGGTTTGAGCCAAGTATTGGGGCTCTCTGCCCTGATTTGGCCTGAAGGCATTTGAGGTTCTTTAGGCGATTCTTTGATGTGCAATTTATTTGGGAGGTGGGGTATATTTGAATGTGCTGATACAATAGATACAGGGGTAGCTACAGAGGATGTATCAGTCTGACTAGCAGCTGGTAATTGCACACCATAAAGGTTCTTGGCCAGTGCAGTGGAATCACTCACTGGTCAGCCTCATCTTTTACCTCCTTGACCTTTGTCTCCTTTCCTAACTCTTCATCTTCCTTTTGCAGTTCTGTGATCTGTGCTCAGATGTCTTCATGGGTCTGCTTCTTCTTTGGGCAATCCTTTGCCATATGGCTCTTTTGTCCACAGTTGAAACACTTCCCTTCCCTCTTCAGGCAGTCTACATCCATCAGTTTCCCAGATCCAGTGTAGGTCATACTGGTACCAGTCTTCTGGGTTCCATAGGCAGGGGCTGTTGCGGGTCCTGATGATTTTCTGGCAGTTTGCTCCAGCTTGCTCAGAGTTGGTGGTGTCAATTTTTTGGTATAGTCTTGCAATGTTGTTGACTCTGCTTTCTGTCTTTGTTGCTCTTTGTACATCTCAATGATTTGCTCCTTTCATTTATCATATCTGACTGGCATCAATGCTTTGATGCTGATTGCCAAAATCATTGTGATGTATGAAGAGGGGACCCCTCTCTTGAGGGCCTCAACCATTTGTCCAGTGTTTGCTATGTCATCCCAGATTCCAGCAAGCTTCGCAAGGCATTCCAGCTCATTGAAATAGTCTGTAGCTGCCCTATCACCCATCTTGTACTTCATGATCTTCTGTTTGTGAACTTCTTGTATGGTGGAATCAATGAACTTGTCATTTAATATTTGTTTAAACACCAGCCATGAGAGATAGCAATAGTGTCCTCAGATGGTGGATCAGAAGTTTGGAGAAATGAGGATCCACCAGGTTTTCACCTTCTCCTTGAGATAGGAGGCAGCAAAGATGACCTTGTTCATGTCTGTACTGAGGTACCTGATGTATACCTCAAAGTATTGTTCACAATTGATGAGAAATCAGTCAATATCATTGGAGGCCCCCTTAAAGAGATGGGGTTTCCTTAAAAGGTCTGGGTGGCACTGGAGGACTGCAGCATCATGAGGTAACATGCTCATCAGGTTGGGCCAGTCTGAGAAGGGGGGGCACTGCCATTCATGTGGGGGTCCTGGGAAGGAGTGTAGTGAGTTGTCATCTGCTACTGGGCTCCTCCATGGTAATTCTTCTTTTCATATGATGATGCTGTCATGAATGGTGGATCCCAGTCGCACTGCCTCTGGATCATCCTGTATCAGATCCTTTCTGCTTCCTTCTGCTTTGTCAGGGAGAGGCTGTCCCCCTAGAAGTCAGGCCTCCTTGCTGGTCTATAGGTTTTGGTAGGACATTAGCATTTCTTTGGACTGAGGTCAAGACTGGAAGAGCCAAGTTGCTGTTGAGCAGGAGGAAGGGGTGGAGTATGAAAATGTACTTTGAACCAACAAGGCTGTGTATATGGCTCACTTTGGTTCTTTGAATGATGATCACAGCATGAGGTGTACAGGTGTCAGCATTGGATATGCTGGTGGCCTGTGGACCTGGTCTTCCAGATGTCTCTGGTTATACTAGACTGCAGCATAGTCTGTGGCCACATGTCTCAGAATTTCTGTTCTTTTGTCAGTTGTAGAATGAAGATATAATTGTCCTAATTCAGATGCTACCCAAGTAGCATTGTGCCATAAAAAGTTTACCCCCCACAGGTCATATTCCTGATATTCCTGCATCCTAGCTTTCTTTATCTCCTGCTCCAGTTCTTCTTCATCTGTTGTTTCTTGTAAACCATACCCGAGAACCCCACCAGGGTGAGGTGGGTCACTACTTTCAGTTTCCTCTTTCTCTGTCTCCTCATTGTCTCCTTCCTCCTCAAGGAGGGAAGCAGCAGGTGGGTTGTAGAAACTCTCTGCTCTTCCTGGCTGTATTGTCATCCTGCTGCCCTGGCTGGGTACTTGGCCCAGCAGTTGCAGGATCTGGTGTATTGTTGTAGGTGACAATAGGCTGACTGCCAATGTTGGAGTTGTACCGGTTCCCACCAGCTGCTCTTGCCACCTCCACTTGCTCGCAATAGAGGCAGACATTCTGTTGGTAGTCATCATTGATAAGCTGCCTGATGATCCTACTTCCAAGAAATCCTCAGAGTGCATGGGTGGAGATATGGGTGTTACCAGGGGTTCAAAGTCCATAGTGCCTGAGGACAGACTCATTACTCCTGAATGCTGAGTCAGCACTGGGAGTTCATTGGGAAGGGGGATACTGCAGGGTTGGGGGATGCTGATTTCTTCTGGTTTGGGTGCCATCTGCCCAGTACTCAGGGGTTCTGCTGCCTGAGGTGCTGGGTTCTCTGAAGATGGGGGAAAAGAGGGAGGGGTCTGTTCATACTGGTGTGAGTACACTGGCAACCTCTGGTTGGAGCCCATACCAATTAGAGATGTTGGCCCTGGCCAGTTGATCTCTTTCCACTTCTTGCTGGTGGTCTCTGTTTTGCTCATCATACTCAGTGGCTGTTCTCCTTTGTGACTCCTCCTCTGTGTGATGGACCTCATGCTTGCTACATACTGGCTGCAGCTCATTTCACTGTCTTCACTCTTTCTGTCAGACAGCATTGTCATAGTTGAAGGGGATGGTAAAGTCCCAGGTTGAGAAGTACTGGCATACAGTTTCTTCCCATAGTTCTCATTGTCTTTGTTCATTGTTTGGCTGGTCTGAGAGGCCCTGCCCCATCCTGGTGCTGGCTCTGGTGGAGGGACAGGCATTGTGAGACTGGCAGCCAGGTGTTGATGTGTGAGATCTTGAAGCCATCTGAGGGGCATCAAGAGAGTCCTGGGCATGGTCAGCAATCCCATAGGTATGGGAGGTGAAAGAGCAGATGGAGGATGGGGACTGTCAGAAGAAATCCTCTGGAAGGTCCTGGTCTTCATTGTCTGGGACGATGTCTGGTACAAGGATTCCATGTCTCCTAGGGTGCTGGTCTCTGGATTGAGGGGAGCATTGTCCTCTCTCTTCTTTCTGACCATCCCCCTGATGTGAGCTGCTATGCCCAGCTTCTGGGGGCTGATGGGTCATTTGTCTGGATTCAGGGATGTCATGGAGTGGGAGGTCAGGAGTTATGTTTCGTAGTATATGTTAGATATGTTGAAACTCACAGTAATGTTGGATGGTTCAAGCAGTAATGGAATGGCATCCCCAGCACAGCTGGATGATCACCAATAAACCAATCAGTGTTCCAATGATGGAAGCAAAGAGTTCAAAGAACTCATGGTCGAAATTAGAGTTATTGTTGTCAGAGGGGTGCATTCAGTTTCTCAGCAAAATTGGGCTTGAGAAAGAGAAGAAGGCAGCTTCAAGCTCATTGTTAGGCCCAAGCATCATGTGAACTGATACACATGATAAACAGGTGTCCCTTTGCACTTTGAGGGATCAGCTGAGTTTACTGGTATATACCCATATCAGTGTGTCACAAGGTCAATGGTAGACTTGAGGTAGAATGGTAGTTATAAACTTTAGCTTGAAGCTGGGGTTTGGCCAGCAAGGATGAGCTCCTTAAATACTATACATGGTTTTGCTAATAATAATACATACTTATTGTGTGTTTCTCTGTTCTTTGTGCTCTTTGTGCTGGAGTGTCATTACTGTATATAAAAGGCTGATTGTGTGTTGTCGGGCAACATTGAAAGACAATGTCAAACTGGCTAGTTGTGATGACCAAGCCTTGTTCCATGGTCCTAAGCACCTGTCTTAGTGCCCTGACTAAGCATAAATAGGGGTTAAAGGAAAGAAAAATAAGAAAAATCATAACAACTAGAATATGCTAGTAACTGAGGATCATTAGCCAGTAGAGGACTATGGCTGAGGCTCAAAGCTGATAGTCATGCTAGTCACCAATACTAAGTCCAAATTGGACTTTGTAAAAATAACATGGCCTAAGGATAATAATCCTAAGTCAGGTTTGAACTTAGAAAAGTTTGGCACCACATCTTGGAAAATACTAAGTCCAAGTTGGACTTAGAAATCATACCTCAAATGGGGCCAATTCTACATGCCACTAAGACAAGTATATTCTAAGACAGCTAGGGGTATAATACCATAGCCAGTTGTGGAGTATTGAGTAGAGATAGCATCATCCAGGAGCAGTAAGAAGAGAGACTCAATGATATGTGGCTAGCACTGTGAGTTTTGACTCAAATGCCTAAGTCCAAATTTCCTAGGTATCAGGTGACCTAAGGGACTTAGAATTGAGAGGGATAGAATGGATAGGACCAGTTGACCGGGCCTGACCAGGCCTGATCAATCGAGCTACTAAGAATAACTCAGAGGATTAAAACTTTGAGTAGACAGAAAGGAGTTAGGTACCCACAGGCACTGTAGGCTTAAAATAAAGCTGTGCAGTGGCCAGGCAGGTCTGGGCAAGCCTAGGGGAGTCCAGGAGTGCCACTATTCCGGAACAATGGCGTGATTCCGCTTTAAACAGGAGAAATATTATTTTGAATGCTTTATTTATAGATTCTGTACCTGTTGTTGGTGTATAAAAGAAGGGAATGGGGGGAAAATAGCAAGCAAGCGACCCACCCCCGCGTTCAGGCCTTCTAGCCCCCTGTAGCTAGTCCCTGGGACAAAGGATTTTGAGTTCTGCTTCGACTTAGTGATTTATTTAAGTTGCTTTGTCACTTAGAGAGGATTGGATTGGAATAATAACTGTATTTTGAGTTTCAGATTAGTTTGGGTTCCAAACTATAAGGTTTTCAGCATCAGAATACAAGTTTGTTAGTTTTGAGGACCGCTAGCCAGCCAAGAGTGCAGCTAGGCAAGTCTAAGTGCTTGATAGACTTAGTATTTGGGTTTCAGAGTTCATTGGGTTTTGGAATATTCTAAGTTGATTTGGAGTGCAATTTGGCATTCATTCTAAGTCCTAATTATACTTAAACATTGCTATAAACTACTCTCACGAGTATTGCATCTTTGAAAGCAAGATAGAGTTGAATAACTGTCTTTATTGACTGTTTCTTTGATTTTACTTAAGACTGCAAGAGTGCTTCTATTGTACTCGAAAAAACCGACCTCAACTGTATTTGATGATTGTGTATTAAGTGGTTAGCTGTTGGTGTTTGAGAGTTCATTCCTCATTCACTTCTCTTAGTCACTTAACTGTTACCAAGCATATCAGCAGCAAGTTTCAGCAGATAAGGCTTGTACCTCTCCTCTGATGTTGAGGTCTGTTTTGATGCATATACAATTGGATGCACCCATGTGACTGTCTTACCATTTAATGTGTAGATGAACCACTGAGAAAGCATTGCTCCTTTGCTTGCCTTCAAGCTATCTGTCATCATGATCAATGATATGCTATCAAACTGCAGACCATAGAGTACTGGTTGCAAGGTCAGCACCATCTTCAATGCCAGAAAAGCCTTATTCTGGTTCTTCTCCCATTTCTTCTGCAAATCCACTACTGTCATGCATCTCCACCACTCTGTCTTTGTCTTCACTCTACCAATGTTTGCCTTTTTTTCTAGGTTGGAGAGTGGTCTTACAATCTTTGCATAACCAGATATGAGTTTTCTGAAATATCCTGCCAGACCTAGGAATGACTTCAGATTTAGTATTATTTTTAGCTTCTCCCAATCTACAATTGCCATTAACTTTATGAGATCAGGTTGGATACTCTGAGGACCAACCCTTCCACCAGCAAATGTTGCCTCCATCATGAAGAATAGTGTCTTTCTTGCAGAGAGTGACAACCTCTTCTCTCAAATATGCATGAACACTATTTGAAGGTCTGCCATCTTCTTTACAAAGTCTGATCCAGTCAAACCACTATCATTGACAAAGAGCTGCACTGTGGATCTCACCAAATCATCCAGTGAGCTCCTGGTTGTGTTAGCAAAAGTGTTATGATTTTTCATCTTTTCTTTCTTTTTACCCCTATTTATGCTTAGTCACAGTGTCTAACCAAGCATTTAGGACTGTGAGACCACCTTAGTCAGCACAAGACTATTGTCTCCTGACATGTAGTGACATCTGCAACAATAAGACAATTCCCTCTTTATGAGTAGTTATGATAACACAGAGCAACAAATACTACACTGTAGACAGACACAATTGGTAGCACTATAATTAACTATGAGATGAATGGTATATAAGTAGCATAGTCAATGCCATGTATCCCCAGTCTTGAACTATCCTCTATTCTACTATTTTTACTCAAGTCAACTTGTCTTGACCTTGGAATATACCACTATATGACACACAAAGTGAACTCAGATGTGATTGTATAAACATGATACAGCATCTGTTTATCACATGTTAATAGTCACATGTCACTTGAGCCTAACAAAAAGTGGCTGAACATCCAGTCATGCTAAATAGCATTTTAAGATATGTAAAGAGACCATGGCTCTCAGCATAGAAATACAGATATGAGCATATAGATTTATCAGTCTCACATACATAGAAACCTTTTGCAAAATCAAATACTGTGATCTATCTATGACCTGACAGCAGGCCTTGCTTGAACTAAATATCCCTCTGGGGCATCAATGCTACTTTCATCATTCTATTCAGCTCTCAGAAGTTGTGGTAGACATGCCAAGATGGTGTGGTCATCAGAAGAGTGGCATCTGCTTCTTTTAGCACTAATCTATCAGGTATATCATGTGATGAGAAAAACCTAAGTGAAACACTAGTTGTTTATGTGATGTTTGAGCTTATCAAGTGATAGGGCATTGCCACTCTGATGCACTTTCTAAGTGAGGGTAGTTAGAGAGACACACTTCACATCCTTGAGATGGATTGGAGCAATAATATTTAACTCCAGTATCTTATTGATGACTCTGTTGTACTATATCTCCTGCATGGATGTCAGTGGCCATTGCTGAATCTTGGTATTGAAGATGTGGTCTTTTAGTATGTCTATCTTGTGCATGACATCAGACACTGATTAAACCTCATTCATTGACAAGATGAAGTAGTCTGCAAACTCTGTCATAAAGTCCATAATCTCTCTCTGCTGGTCTCTAGTCAAGTCATCACCAATCATGATCTCTCTGAGAATGACTTTGACATAGCATGCATTGTATGCATCTGTCTCTCATGTGAACAAGATCTTATCCACATACAGATCAATCTCTGACTGGACATTCTTGGTCTTGGTGGTGTCATCCTCCTCTATGCTGAAGCAATTGGCTGCAGGCTCTAGCCACTCTATGCAGTTGGTATCAGCTGCCAGTGACTCATTATTAGGGTTTATGTGGAATACTCCCTTTGAAAGAGAAGATAAATCTCTCACTGAGTCTCTCTGCACTAGCCCATGCTCATTTTCACTAGTAAGCAGTTCATTCAGGCACTCCTGTATGCTCTCTCCCTCCTCAGTACTCTCTATGTGGATATGACAGTCTAACTTCACATCAACTTTTGTCATAGCAGTAAGTGCTATGAATTTCAGCCATGGCTTAGCATCTTCTGTTCACATTGCAGACCTTACATGATCATCAGTATCTGGCATATCTTGGAGATCCTTCTTGTGGCAGTAAACTTTCTTCAAAGGGGATAGCAAGTCCTAGTGAGTTTACATACCTGTCTAAATTGACTGCAACACTTTCTCTAACATTGATCTCTTCACTAACTTCACCACTAATGTCAGTCCTACTGCCTTCTGCTATAGCTACTTCTCTACTGGTTATGTTGTCTAAATCTCCAACTGCAGAACTCTCAGTACCTTCATTCAGCAAAATATCAGTATGATATAAATCCTCTATAGATATGCTGGGCTAAACTTTTCTCAAGAGGAAGTGCAAATCTCTCATTGAGTTTGCACATGTCACCTCTGGCTCTTCTGAGGCTTAGTTCTTACTCACTCTCCATCATCTGGAATCATCAGTCTGATTCTCCAACTTCATATAACTATTTAGTCTAAGGATACTGATCATGTCATCTACATAGTCATATATAGCCTGAAACTGTGCAAGTAATGGCTTGCCAAACAAGAAGCTTCAATCCTGCTACTTGCAAACATCTTAAACATGATCTTTGCTTTTGCTAGACCAAATATCATCATCCTCTCTCATGAACCTCTTTGACCACACAAGAGTCCCATACACTATACAAAACCTTTTGAAAGATGGATGCAATGTCCCTAATCTATATATTACTTCATCATACTTTGCTGTACATATTATCCCTGCAAGAGTGCCATTATCAACAGCTGCTGGTATCTTTACAACCTCCTCTTGTGGCCTTTCAAGCATGATCAGTTGCACAAATGGTCTTGTCTTATGCATTCCATTGCCTTTCCCTCACACTCCTGCAGTATAAAGATCAAAGATATTACATCAATATTTACAGGAGAGTATTTGGAGTCTGATGACACATCTCTATAAGCCAATCTGACATCTGCAGAGATCTCACAAATTTTTATCCTACATTCTGGAGACAGGGCTGTACTTCAGATATCAGTTAAACATGCAGTCCATTCTTATTTTTCTGGTTCTCATCTTCACCTTCAAGCTTGACAAGTTGCACCTCCTTCACTGTATCCCTCTGATACACTTCTAGTGTCTTGCAGCATAGTTAATGCCAAATATTCTTCTTTGAATTGATCACAAGTGACATATCACCAAGTTGTACTGAACAGTCACAAATAGAATGACTGTTCATTCCACAGCTGAAACATTCTCCTGTGCAAGTGAATGCTGGCAATAGGTGGACTGAATATAGTGTTGAATAGACAATCCATCTATCAGGGTGATGCATACTTCAGTCTCTCTTCTGCTCTAAGTATGTAGCTACACTTGCTTTATCATTGAGTTTCTTGGAGTAGTCATTGATATCACTGTGCAGTCAGATGACTTGTTGAGTTGTCGCTTCAGGAATCCCACATCAGGGGTTGGCAGATAGAGCATTTTCTGGTCCAGATCCTGAGCAACCATAATGATATGGAGCAGATGATGGAGATGTCAGTGTACTGAAACTAATGTGTGCTAGCTGATTGCTGAGCACAGTGCAGAGTGATTCTTGTTTATAATATATTAATGCACTTTACAACTCTGTGATCTCTCTCTCTGTTTTCACCAGCCTCTCCTTGTCTTGCTTCTTTCTCTCAATATAGTCAGTGATCTCCACTACTGGCATCTTACATACCTTCAGTGTAAAGTCCTGCCAGTCTATAAGTGATGTTTCAATATTGTCACAGATGATTGCTGGAAGATCTTTTTACACAACAGCAATATATGTCTTGCTGCCTGCAACACCTGCCCTCTTTGCTAAATGTGACACCTCTCTCAACCACAAGTCATGAGACCATATCTTCACACCTTCCAACATCTTTTTCACTACTAAATCCTTCTCTCTCAGCATATATGTGATCAGTTCCACTTTCTTCTCCTGGGTTTTTACTGTTGCCAATATCAATAGCTATCATATATCAAATGCTGTGCTAAATTTCTTCTACTTCTCTTTCTTCTCTTTTTTCAGCTCAGCATACTATTCTATAGCATCAGTGTCTGCTGCAATATAGTGTTTGAATTTTTCTGGCCTGTCATCAGCTGATATGCTCTGATCATCTATAATTCACCAAAACATGCTGAGAAAGTCTTATAGACACACTCTCTTGCATCTATCACTATAGAGCATCAAAATGTTCTGCAGAGACATGGTGATTGATAATGTTGGTGATATCAGCAATAATAGTTTCTCTTAGACACTATTAAAATCACAAAATACTATCTACCACTTACTATCAAAGTTATATTTTTAGCCTCTGCTGATCCTTTCTCATCTCAACCTTCTCTGAAATCTAAGCAGTATCAGTGAGATACTTTTCTTTTCTCAATGTCAGCTTGCCTGTTTATTGGTAAGTATCAAATCAAACTGTTATATTTCTATTCTCAAGACTGACAGAAATAATTATTTTGTTAAGATTAAACCAGTATCTGACACCAATTAACAGTGCAACTTTGTAGCATTGTACAGAGCTCCTATATTATAGCAGTGAGATATTCTCTTTGCCCCTATTAATGGTATACCAAATTGAGATCATATGATATGCTATAATGCTCAAGAGAATTAATTAGCACTGTTTTCAACAGGCATCCACATCTGATATCACATAAGTAGAGGCACACTGATATTCATCTATACATTATACCAACACTTATTATACTGTACAGATAGCTGCAGAGGAAGAATTTTTATCTCAGATTACAATAATGCTGAATCCTCCTTTTTTTGTGACTATAAAGCAAACCACAACACATGATTCCAACTCAGAGACTATAATATATTTCTTTTTATCTTCTGCTAGATGCAAACTCACATCTACTCATACTTTGATATCATCCCATCAATGGCAGAGAGGGTTTGGCAATAAGCTCAAAACTGATGCTTCATTGCTGAAACTGTATTTCAGAAAGACACTGATTTAGTATGAATATTTTTGCCCTTCTTTGCTCATATAATAAGGCCAATTTTTTCATTTGACACTTAAATTCACTTAGTGTTTGTTAAGCCCAAACTCCACATGACTATTAACATGTGATAAACAGTTCAGAACCTTGCACTTTGGGTTAGACTGACTGAGTTCACTAATGTGTTAACAGAGGTGTGTGGTCAAGGCATTTGCAAGTCGCTTGAGATAAAATGGTAGAGAATAAACTTTAGCTCGAAGCTGGGGTATTACAGCAAGAGCTATGCTACTTAAATACTGTTCTGTTATCTGGCTATTAATAAGTGTTCATAAAAAGATATTGTCTGCTGTAGAGCTGTTACCACTGTGGTTACCAAGCTCTCCACAAAAGCCATTGTCCTGCTGTTATGCTGTTACTGCTGTGCTGCAGTTCAAGGACAAAAGAGTATTGTCTCTCCCTTCACAGCATACAGCAGTGCAATAAGATGATGACTGACTTGATTGCTGAGCTAAGCATTCCCATGGTCCTAAGCACTGGCCTAAGCACTCTGACTAAGCAAAGATAGGGGTTAATTCCAAAGGGAAAAAGGAAAGAAAATAGAAAAAATCATAACAGTGTTAAAACTATTTTTAGTCTCTTTATCACTGTACTAAAATTTAAGTATTTTTGCAGAAAAAATAATATACATATCTATAACTTTTCACTGTATTTTATAAATTTTGCATAAAATATTTTAAGTCTCAAAATATTTTCTGTAATTTTCTCAGTGAAAAAACTATTTAACAAAACTTTACATATTTTATATATATTTGTGAGTAAAAATACATTAAATTTCATCCAGCATATCACTTTGTGATGTTGTATTTCTTCACAAGAATTTCATCCCTGTTTTTCTGCATAATGCTTTCAGCATTGACATTGATATAAGCATACTTCTAGTGTATCCTCAGCTTCAGACTGGTTAAAAAGATCTCAGGATGATTATTGCATGTTAATCTTTTACAATTTTAGACTGCTCAAAATATTCTCCCATTCTATCTCTGGATCACCTCCAATGAGGGACTGGATGGCAGGCACCTCAGAGAACATTTGTGGATCTTCAAAAGTAAATATTCATAATAGAGACATTATGAGGATTACTCTGCTACTGCAGTCCTAGATATGATGGTCAATCTTGGAGTCAGTGCATCTGGCAGCAATAAAAGACTGGAGCTCACACCAATGTCAGATCCTCAATGGCAAACAGTTCTAGGCTACTTGATCTAGGAGAATGTAATAGAGAGTAAGTATAAAGTTATTAGTAAAGTTACTGAATAAAATCTCATTAGCTATTTTCACAGTTAAGGATTATCAATGAAGAATACACAGAGCATCTTTTCACTTAACTTCTATTCTATTTGATCTATCTTATTGACCTTCCTTCATGGACATCACATTATTGAAATCTGAACATAAAGCAGAATATGCAACTTCTGTCCATATGAGAAGCATTTTAATATTTAATCACCAGCTGATAACTGACTTTATATCCATGAGACCTTGCCAGACAGTGTTAATAAGAGTAGCATTGTATTTTGCATATATATAAGAAATATAAAGAAGTTAGAGAACAGCTAAGCCAAAGAGTAAAGAATATACTCACTGTTGTATATAAACAAATTAAAACAAAGGTCAACAGTGACTATAGCTGTATGATGACATTCCTTATCATTGTCAGGCATATTGTAAACAGTGTTCTCCAGAGAGTCCTCAATTGTGTGAACATGGATATTACCCTCAGTCTAGTCAAGATCAAAATCTCACCTCTGTGGCAAACCTTCAGTCTGGCAGGTAAAATCCACAACTGCTGGTGTTCATGCAGTTCAGTTGAAATCATTTTGGGGTTCCTGAGTCCACCTATTTTTCTGCTGATGAATTTGACTCATCACATAATCAAACCTCATCTTTGGGTTTTTTCTATCATGTCATTCTTCTTTTAGGTAAAATACTTCATATCTTTGTTTCAGAGTACTGCATAGTCTAATTGCTATTATAGTGGTCTCAGTAGTGACAATAACTTGTCTCTCTCTCATTGAGGAATATTTAAGATTTCACAAATTCACTGCTACTATTATTCTTTGGCTCAAATGTTTGGCTCTTGCTGATATTTCCATTTTATACTTCATGATTTGATATCTTGTCAGTGTTCTCTTCTATAGCTTTGGTTTCTCTCTGAGTTGATGTACCATCCAGTACAATTTACATCCTGCCTTTATATAATATGAAACATGAATCATACTCAGGACTATTCTATGCATAAAAACTATTCTGGCTATTTAGAAATTTCAAAATCAAATTCTGTCCTTCAAGACTCTATATGACTAATTCTCTTCTCTCCATATAAGCTTTTAATTCAGAGACTCTGAGGCATATATTATTTGTGACAAATTTAGACTAAATATGAGATCTAGCTGAAACAAATAGGTCAATTTAAGGCAATAAAATATCACTATATCATTCTGTGATGTTCACTAAAACTGATAAGTTCAGGATCATTTCTCTAGGTGAGTTAAATCTTCTCTATCTTTAGACACTGGTTGTTTTTTTTCGAGTGGTTGATGCTATTGTTTGGTTTTCTCTTCTTTATAAGATTCTCTATTTATTGACTTTGCTATTTCTACAATGCTATCTATCTTCAGCTATATATGTTCCTCTTATTTGAATCACTCAGAGGACTGGATGATCAGTATATTCCTCTTCAACCATTTCTTCAAATTGTCCACTTCCTTAGATGGATCCACTTCATGCATCAATCCTTCATAAAGATGATATAATATATCTCCAACCTTATTCACAATCTCTCTGATTTGAAATCTGACTTCCTTTAAAGCCTCTACACACTCTGTATTCATATAGAGAATGAGCACATCATCATCAGTTTTATGAATGATGAACATTAGTATATACATTGTCTTCAGGGTGATATCCTACCATTATATTATCAGACTCAGCAGTGGAATGAAAATGATTCTTGCCTTGATAAGCTTATCTGTGAGTAACATTCTCTCAGTGAGCTGCTATGTGCCTGATTCATAAGTTATTGCTGTAGCAGTGAGGCATGATTGATTTATTGTAAGATATAGAGTGTCCTATTATCATTCAACAAGGGAAAGAAGCTATTATCAGCTATTGCCATTGTGGTTCTGGTTAACATACAAAAGTCACTAAATAGAAATGATTGACTTTGTGATTCTATGGCCACATGATATCTTCTATCACTGCTATGATATACTATATAAAGTATGAAGCTGTGATTCAATGCTTGTCACTAGAATTTTGTGAATAGCACTTAAAAGCAATGACAAAAAAAAGTGTCAAGATTTCACATACACACTTATTTAGTCTTCAAGACATTAAGTTTGAGTTTGTTGTTGCTTTAAATAAGTTGCACTACTATTTGTCAGCCTATATAAATTCACAGTCCCATATTCATTTTCAACATTAAATGTTAAACACTCTTTTATAATACATTTTGATGATTTCACATTTGAACTACCTTTTTTAAATCTCAACATTCCTGGCATTATCATTCACATCTTATTGACTGTACCACTAGATCACCACACATCAGGAAATTATGCCTTTGTGAGTCTTCTATCACTGCTATAAAACAATAGACCTCACTTGCAGACCTGCTGCTGTATATCAGTGCAGCCAACTCTAATGCTCTCAGAAATGCCTAGCAGTGCATAACATTCAATATTTTTCTACCAATAAGCTGCTGCAAAATGTTGAATCCAGTCCTAGCAATAGCATTAGATTGAGGCCTCACATCTCCAACATGAAATTTTAGATCATTATCTAAAGATTTGGGGAAATAGTATACTATGATGAAGAGAATTGCAGTATTCAAGGTCTTCTGTTTCAGCAACACCATATGTCTTCAGCTCATCCTTGTATTCTCAAACTCAAAATAAATATGTTAGGCTCTGCTACTATAAAAGTTACTTTTATATTCTGATTATGATATAGAATTGATGGCATCACACTGGTGACACACTCTGTGAATGTCCAGGTATGTGATTTTGTGAATTATAATAATACATTAACTGTATCACAGTCTACTATGCATGCAATAAAGAATATTGCATGCATAGTAGACTGTGATACAGTTAATGTATTATTATAATTCACAAAATCACATACCTGGACATTCACAGAGTGTGTCATTAGACTATATGCCACAGCTCAACAACTTTTTTCTCTTAGATGAGCTCACCTGTTGAAGGGTCAGTGAATGATGGAGTGATCTACCTTTTGAGCTTTAGCACTATAAGAACCAAAAGCAGCTTTTCATTGAAGATCTGAATTCTGCAAACAATACTATTGTAAGCATCACTGGCTCTCTTAAGTCTCAGAAATTATGGTGTGGCCCAGCTATAACTTTAGCACTTAAGAGACATGTATATTAGATGAACTACATCAATGTAGAAGAGCATCACATGGATGTTTTCAGAAGATTTTTCAGTAGTTGTACCAGTCCCTGTTTCAATTTTTGAGTAGGACATTAATCAGAATATTGCTAGTTCCTGTATATATATTAAATACCCATTTGTCCAGAGTAACCATTCAAAGCAGCTGTTTCTCATGCATTCTGTATAGCACAATGCTGATTGAGGTTGAATATAAGTGATAGATATCTGCCCTATGACACTTGCACATTGTGAATGACATTTCTTTATATCATCCTATATTCTCTCTTGACTACATGTTAGACAGTTTTCTACTTTTGAGAAGATTCTGACATAGAAGTTTTGATTGCAATATAGATTAAAACCAGCTTGCCACAGTTTGAAATGCATGGTACTGTGAGAGATCTTTACATGTGGGAGACTTGTTCAAATTTACTTTTCTCAGACATTGAAGATTGCATTGAATTACACCAAAACCCACTCACAAAAGTAAAGCCTAGATTGCTAAGGTTTTTATTAAAACTAGAGTCTAACAAGTTTCTGTTTGTCCTTATTATAAAAGTCTAGTCTCATTAACAGATTGAAATGCTACAGGATTTTGATTGGTCTTTGTACACCAAATGCTCAGTTGCTAAATCCAGATGGTATTTTGGTATGTATTTCATATGTTAATATACATTTCCAAATACAGACTAAAAATATGCTGTCTTTGGCACTGTATTTCTTTACTTGGATTTGTAGACAAAAAAGTATCAAAATATGTGACAGGATTTGATCCATCTCAGCAGTATATCACAGATCATATAACTGTTATCAGAGTAATTTTCTACTAGCCACCTTCAGCTTCTCCCATATTCATAGAAGGGTTTTGATAGCTGAGCAATACTAATTGCTTTTCCTGTCTTGATAACCAAGATCCCTTCTGACTGTTCAAGTCTGGATTGTAGTAGTCAATCAAGAGTACTATATTGCAGACTGGAAAAGTTGCAATGTATAACTTGTGTTTGTTAGGCCCAGGCATCATGTGGACAGATACACGTGATAAGCAGGTGTTCCTTCGCACTTCAAGGAATCACCTGAGTTCACTGTTGTATATCCGTGCGATGTAACACAAGGTCAGATATAGACTCAAGGTAGAATGGTATGTATAAACTTTAGCTCGAAGCTGGGGGTTACCAGCGAGAGCTGTCTTACTTAAATACTACTGGATAGTGTCTAAATATATACGACTACTTATTGTGCATTGTCGCATCCTTTGTGCCCATTGTCCTAGGGCATCGTTATCGTACATAAAAGGTTCATTGTGCATCGTCAAGCGTTGTCTCCTCGTTGGAAGACAATGGTGGATTTGGCTAGTTGTGCTGACTAAGCCTTTTCCCATGATCCTAGACGCTTGTCTTTAGCGCTGTGACTCAGCACAGATAGGGGTTAAAGAGGAAAATAATGGAAAAATCATAACATTACCCCCTCATTAAGACCATCATCCTGATGGCTCAATTAAGGGATAGTTCATATTCGTGTATGGCCGTCTCTGCATTCATATATTTTTCGTTGACCCACTGATTAGACTCCGGGCCGTATCCCTTCCAGCTGACCAGGTAATCAATTGTTGTTGTCATTCCTCCCCCTTTTGCTTTGACCTTTCGGAGTTTGTGGTTTAGGACCTGATCAATTTTGAAGTGTTCTTCGTCGTCGATCAAGTCCGGTGGTGGGGGAGGTGGCCGTTCCTGGTTAGGGAAGGCTGGTGCGATATAGGGAGTTAATAGTGTTTCATTGAATACATTGTGGATTTTCCAAGTGTGTGGTAGGCGTAATTTGTATGTGCCTGGTCCGACGGCTTTGATGACGGCGAAAGGCCCCATCTGCTTGTCGTCGAGCTTCTTCTTTGGACATGGTAGGTGAAGATTTGTTGTATCCAACCAAACTTTGTCATTTGGTTGGTATACGTGGCTCGACCGTCAATGTTTGTCATAATTCTTTTTCATTGTCGACGCCGCTTTTTCCAGTGCTGCCTTTGTTTCATTGTGGATTTTTTCCATGTCAGCCATGAAGTCAGATGATGCAGGTGTCGTTGTCCGGAGCCGATTCATGTGAGTGATGTATGGGTGGCGGCCATGGTTTACGAAGAATGGGGTCTTCCCCGTTGTGGAATGTACGCGGTTGTTATGTTGAAAAGCTGCTAAGGCAAGCCATTCGGTCCAATCATCTTGGCGGTAATTGATGAAAAGTCGCAAGTACTTTTCGATTTCCTGGTTAACGCATTCTGTTTGCCCGTCTGTTTGAGGGTGATAGGCAGTGGATGCGTTCTGTTTGATGTTTAGGATGCGGTATAGGTCGGTAATGAATTTCGAGACGAATTGGGGACCCCTGTCTGAGATGATGACTTGTGGCATCCCGTATTTGGCATACACTTCGTCCCACAGGATTTTGGCCCATCCTTCAGAATTTAGTTCTGTGGAACACGATATAGGGATGATTGCCTTGGAGAAGTGGTCCACAATGACAAGGATTGCATCATACCCATTGCATTCAGGTAGACCAGTGATCATATCGACCGAAATATGTGTCCACGGAGTGGAAGGTACCTCGTTAGGGTGTAGTGGTGCTGCTCGGGCTTGGGTGGACGATTTTCCTCGTTGACAGACTTCGCAAGCTTTTATGTATGCCGTTATATCGTTTCCCATTTTGGGCCACCAATATTCTCGTAAAACGAGTTCTTTGGTCTTGGCGATGCCCGAGTGTCCTGCCGTTCCATGGTCATGGCAGGTGGCGATGATCTCGCCGCAAAGTTGTTGGTCTCAAGGAATGTAGATGCGTCTGTCGTAGCGAATTAAGCCTCCTTCTTTTGTCATTCCCCGTTCATGGTTGAGTGAGGGGGCCACTTGTTGGTCCCACTTGTGATTGTCTCGTGTCGCACTCTTGATTTGTTCATGTATTTCTTCCTCCGTTGGCATTATCATGGCTCGGAAATGTTCCGGCCTTAACAATATCACACCTTCGTTGTCTGCTGCGCCCTGATCGTGGTCTGATCGCCGGCTCAATAGGTCGGCCTTCTTGTTTGCCGTTCCTGCCTTGTGATGTAGGGTGTATTGGTATTGGCTGAGTTCTGTCACCCAGCGGGCTTGCCGGCGATTGAGCTTCTGTGGTTGTCGGAAATACCGTAGATTTTGGTGGTCTGTCCAGACTTCGAATATTTCCTCGGCCCCGATAAGATAATGTCACCATTCTTCTAGGGCAAGCATGATGGCGAGCAATTCTTTGTCGTAGATTTCATAGTTTCGTTCCGTAGTGGTTAAGGCTTTTGAGAGGAAGGCTACGGGTCGCCACTTCCCAGCCTGTTCCTGAGAGAGTACGGCTCCTATCGCCCCCTCACTTGAGTTGGCCTCTACCCTAAATTTTCCTTCCTGAGTCGGGATGGCCAATATAACATCTTCCACCAAGCATCGTTTTAGATCATTAAAGGCGGTTTGCTGAGAGGTTCCCCATCCCCAAGGAGCATTGCCTGTTAATTGCGTCATTGGGCAAACGATTTTACTGTAATCGCGAATGAATCGTCGGTAGAAGTTTGTAAATCCAAGGAAGGATTGTAACTCCTTCTTCTTGCTGGGTTCGGGCCATTTGGTGACTCCGGCTACTTTTACCGGGTCCATTCGGATGCTTCCCTCGCTGATGATTACTCCAAGGTATTCTGTTTCTAGTACCTCGAATTCGCACTTCTCTGCTTTGAGAAAGAGCTTGTGCTTCCTCATCAGGGACAGTACCTTTTGTACTAGACTCCGGTGCTCCTCTCTTGTTTTGGACATGATTAAGATGTCGTCGAGATAAATTGTTACCTTCCCGGTGGAGATGAGGTCTTTAAAGATGTCGTTCATCATCCATTGGAAGGTAGTGGGGGAGTTTGTGAGCCCAAAGAACATGACTGTTGGCTCAAATAGTCCCCGATTGGTACGGAATGCGGCCTTCCATTCGTCCCCTTCTTTGATACGGATGTTATTATACCCCCACCGCACGTCGAGTTTTGTGTAGTATTTGGCACCTCAGAGTTTATCCATCAGCTCCGAGATCAGGGGTAATGGGTATCGATTCTTCATGGTCATCTCGTTGAGCTTTCGGTAGTCCTGGACCGGTCGCAGTTTCCCATCCTTCTTTTTGACGAAGAAGAAAGGAGAAGCCATGGGGGATTTCGAAGGGTGGATTCGGCCGCTTGACAGGTTTTCATCTAGGAACTTGTCAAGCTCCTGTTGCTCGTGATGGCCAAGTGGGTAGGTTTTACAATCTAAGTTGGCGTTGGCATTAGGGACTAGCTCGATTGCGTGATCCCAGGGCTTTGGAGCGGGTAATTCGTCAAAGCTTTCTTTCTCGAAGAGGTCTTTGTAGTCTCGTGCCCATTCGGGTACCATTTCTTCGAACGTCTTCTCGCTCTTTCTTTGATTTGCCCTAGCGGCTAGGTCGTTTGCATGGTGAAGGGCTCGTATGTGGATCTCATTCTGGAGGTCCACCGCGAGTATGGTCTCCCCTTCTTCCATCTCTTCGTCCCATCGATCTTCCGGGTCTTCATCTGGCAGTTCAAATGGGATCTTCCTGCATCTGCACCTGGCGAAGGTGATCCGACCAGTCTTCCAGTTGATTAGTGGATTGTGGCAGATCAGCCAGTCATGGCTGAGAAAGAGCTCTTTCATCCCAAGATCCGTTACCGCCAAGTCAATTCGTTCAGAGTGATCTCCGATGGTTAATCTGAGTTCAATGAATTCCATGATGGAACCGGCCTGGTTTTTTGTCCCATCGGCATTATACACTGGTATTGGGGCCGCGGTTGCCCTGGTTGGAAGCTGATGCTTGTCGACGAAAGTGCGATTGATTGAGCTCCCAGTACAGCCGCTGTCGATCAAGGCGGTCATTTGATATGTGGCTCGGGAGGTTAGCGTTTCGATTTGTCCTTTTACAGTTAGATCTCGCCCGGGGGTCTTTGTTCACAGGATGTATTTTTTTGGCCTGCGGAGTTCGTCTAACCATTCGAGGACTTGACAGCGCTTGGCCTTCCTGATTTTTTCAACTAGCTCGTCTACCACTTCTTCGCCTCGTGTCCTATGGATCCAGTTTCAGAGTACGGCTTTCGCCGCTGCCTCATCCCTGGCATCCTTGATGGCCCTCCATGTCCACTCGGTATCGAATGGTTTGAGCCACGTGGTGGGATTCTCTATCCCTGTTCGGCCCGTGGGCGTTTGAGTTTTTTCTTGCGATTCAATGGTGTGTTTTGTGAATGACTGGGGTATATTCAAATGCATAGTAGGCTTCATAGTTGTAACTACAGGGGTACTATTAGTCCGACTAGCGGCTATTACTGACACACCATTAAGTTCTTTGGCCAGTCCGGTGGAATCGCTCACTGGCTGGCCCCGTCTTTTACCTCCTCGACCTTGGTTTCCTTTCCAAGGTCCTCTTCTTCCTTTTGAAGCTCAGCGATCTGTGCCCGTATGTCTTCTCGGGTTCTTTTCTTCTTCGAGCAGTCCTTTGCCATGTGCCCCTTCTGTCTGCAATTGAAACATTTCCCTTCCTTCTTCATGCGATCGATGTCCATCGGCTTTCCGGTCCCCGTATAGGTTGTGCCGGTCCCGGTCTTCTGCGTGCCGTACGATGAAGTGGTGGCCGTTGAGGAGCCCGAAGTTTTTCCGGCAGTTTGCCCCGACTTGTTCGGGGTTGGCGGGGCTGGCTTTTTGGAGTATTCCTGCAGCGTCGTCGCCTCCGCTTTCTGCCTTTGTCGCTCCTTGTACATCTCGATGATTCGTTCTTTCCATTTGTCGTATCCCACCAGCATCAGCATTTTGATGCCCATGGCTGAAATCATCGTGAGGTACGAGGAGGAGACCCCTCATTTGAGTGCCTCTACCATTCTCCCATCGTTTGCGGTGTCTTCCCTGATCCCCGCAAGTTTGGCAAGTTGTTCCAGTTCATCGAAGTAATCTGTTGCCGCCTTATCTCCCATCTTGTACTCCTTGATCTTCTGCTTGTGCACTTCTTGGACCGCGGGATCAATGAATTTGTTGTTTAGCATCCGTTTGAAGACCGGCCACGAGGGATATCGGTAATGCTCCCTAGTGGTGGATCGGAAGTTCGGGGAGATCAGAATCCACCATGTTTTGGCCTTATCTTCCAGGTACGAGGTAGCGAACGCGACTTTGTTCATGTCTGTCCCGATATACCCAATATAGACTTCGAAGTATTGTTCGCAGTCTACCAGGAATCGGTCGATGTCGTCCGAGGCCCCTTTGAAGGGGCGGGGTTTTCGAAGAAGATCAGGGTGACATTGTAGGACGTTAGCATTATGGGGAAGCGGACCCATTGGGTTGGGCCACCCGTCGAATGGTGGTTGCCTCCATTCTGAGGGAGGTCCAGGGAAGGAGTGCAGCGAGTTGTCGTTGGCGACCGGGCTTCCTTTTGGTTCGACCATGCGGATGATGACCCCATCGCGCACTGTGAATCTGAGGCGAACCGCTTTAGGATCATCCCGAACAGGATCCTTTCCACTTGATTCTGCCTGATCCGGGGGCGGTTGCCCTCCAAGGAGTCGGCTTCCGGTGCCAGTCCAGGGATTTTGAACCTTAGTGGGCCGCCATGCCGGCCGAGTTCTGGTTCGAATAAGTCAGGAGGCAGTGCTCCGGGTTGACGGACTAACATCGGCCCGGCTTTGGATTGAAGGGGCGATATAGACGGCTCGTTTTGGTGGTACGGGGGGGGTGCGCAGCATTGGTGCCGGTGTTCTTGGTTTGATGGTGGATTGATACGGGGGTATCGGCACGAGCGGGTCTTCCGGATGCCGCCGGCCATATTCCTTCCATGCATATTCTGTCGCGGCATACTGTAGAATTTTTTCTTTTTCAGTTTTTTCTGCGTACCGATATTCCAGTCCTAATGACATCGCTTGCCAGCGCGCGTCTTGCCATAAAAAGTCTCTCCCCTGTCTGTACAACTCTTGATATTCCTTGTTCCTTGCTCTTTCCATCTCCTCTCTTAACGCTTCTTCGTCGGTGTCTTCTCCTGCTCGTTCCATCTGTTGTTGATATAGGTCATCACTGTCCATGTCCTCCTCGTCACCCTCGTCCCCGCTGTCCTCTTCCTCGAGGAGGGAACGGATGGGCTGGTCGTAGATGGACGGTACGACTGGACAAAGGGTCGTCAGTGACCCTTCCATTGACTTGGGTACTGGGCCCGGCGTCCTCTCAGCTGCTGACTCAGGCGATGGGAGGACTCCTGAGTCGGCTATAGCGCATCCCTCCGCACACTCGCGTCTCCTCCAGTTCTCGGCTATAGTGGCTGAAGTGTTGCTGGAACTCAGGATTAAGGAACTGTCAAGCAACTCTACTGCCCAAGAATCGCTGGAGAGCCCTGTCGGAGACGTGGGCATTGTCGGGTACTCGGAGCCCATAGGCTCCGAGAACGGAGTCGGCGTCCAAGGAGATGGTGTCAGTATGGGCGGGGTACTCGAGGTCGACAGGTCAGGGCCTCCCTGCCCTCCCTCGTCTGATGGCCTCGTTCCAGCTGACAACGCTGGCAGGTCCTGTCCATGGGTCGTCGTCTGAGTCAGGCTCAACGAAGGGAGTCCCTGCGTCACTGCGGAGTCCGTACCCACTGGGGGAGGCCGATCCCAGCCACTCAGCTTCCTCCCTTCTTCTCTGTGCTCTTTCTTGTCTGTCATACTCTGCAGCCTCGTATTGCTCTCGGGCCTCTTCTCATACGTAGTTGGGGAGCTCTTCCTGAGTTCACCTAGCCTCGTTTGCTCGGTTCTGATCCTGCTGCCATACTGCTTCGTCGTAATTGAAGGGGGTCGCAAGATCCCAGTCTGGGAAAATTCAGTGTATGATTCTGTCCCGCGCAGCTCTTCCCCTTTTGCTGGCAGTCCCGACCTCTGGCTCGCTTCCCACATGGAGATGTTGGTAAGGATCTCCTGCTGCGGAAATGGCAATTTCTGCGTTTGCGTAGTCGGGGTGGATAGTCCTCCCGTGCGGGTTCTCGATCCCCAGCCTACTGATGGACCGGCTGGAGATGGAGTCGGGCTCGGTGGGGGTCTCGGGGGGGTTCTGGGGGGAGTCGGGGCTCTCGTGGGGTCTTGCAGCCATCCGAGCGGCATCAAGGGAGTCCCGAGCACGGTTTCCAATCCCTGAGGGAATTGGGGAGGCGGAATGCTCGGGGGAGTCTGCGGGAGTGACGTAGTTGGAGACCTCTGCGGGCTCCTGAGCGACGTTCATCGTCCATGGGTTCCGGAACCCTGTGAGAGCAGGGTGGTGGTTTCCGCTGCTTCGTCGAGGGGGGTGTTGGAGTCCTTCTTCCTCGTGAAGGCTCCCCGAATCCGAGTCGTTATTCCCGGTTTCTGGTACGGGTCCCCCTTGTGGGAAGAAGGACGTTCTGATGGAGGAGGGGATGTCATGGAAGGGTAGGTCAGGGGTTACGTTGTGTAGGATGTGTTGAATATGCTGGAATGCCTGATAGTGCCTGACTATCTAAGCTGCTACTGATTGTCGTCCTCGGCAAAGGGTGATGATGGCTAGAAGTCCAAGTAAAGTTCTGATGATGGAAGCGATAAGCTCGAAGAAGTTGTGATTCAGGTCCATGGTTGTTACTGGAGGCATTCGGTTTCTCAGCACAATTGGGCTTGAGAAAGGGAATGAGGAAGCTTCGAGCTAATTGTTAGGCCCAGGTGTCACGTGGACAGATACACGTGATAAGCAGGTGTTCCTTCGCACTTCGAGGAATCACCTGAGTTCACTGTTGTATATCCGTGTGATGTAACACAAGGTCAGATATAGACTTGAGGTAGAATGGTATGTATAAACTTTAGCTCGAAGCTGGGGGTTACCAGCGAGAGCTGTCTTACTTAAATACTACTGGATAGTGTCTAAATATATACGACTACTTATTGTGCATTGTCGCATCCTTTGTGCCCATTGTCCTAGGGCATCGTTATCGTATATAAAAGGTTCGTTGTGCGTTGTCAAGCGTTGTCTCCTCGTCGGAAGACAATGGTGGATTTGGCTAGTTGTGCTGACTAAGCCTTTTCCCATGATCCTAGACGCTTGTCTTTAGTGCCGTGACTCAGCACAGATAGGGGTTAAAGAGGAAAATAATGGAAAAATCGTAACAGTGTTGAAGGAATTATACAGAAGTAAACTGAAAGCTCACTCACAAAACTGAAGTTTAGATTTCTGAAGTTGTTAAAACTGGACTCTTATAAGTGTCTATTTGTTTTTACTATAGAAGTTCAGACTTATCACTAGTTCAGAAACTAACCACTGCCAGAATAGAGGTTCAGATGATCAAGTCAATGCACTCTCTAAAGAGCAGAATATAATAGCAGACCTTAAGCAAGCCAATATCATTGCAAAGGTTGAGACAGACCAAAAAGAAAGAGCAAAAGGTCTATCTGATGCTGATAAGCTTCTCACAATTTGATGGTTGATTACTGAGAAGAATTGAGAAGACTAGTGAATCAAGCAGAACACCTATTAGATTATAATCAGTACAACACATTCATACTATATGTAGCTATATTCACACATATAAAAAGATCTCACAAGATGTTTTAGAGAGTTATGCAAATCCAGATATGCAATTATATGCTTAATAAAGTCTGAAACAAGTACAAGGCCTGCAAAGAGTAGGAGGACCACACTGGAGAAGATGGTACAAATGAAGATCATGATGTTAGTGATAATAATGATGGATAAATTGATGAGAAGCCAAAGGCTAAGCAAAAAAAGAGGAGTGCTTCACCCACAATGTCTATCAAATTATTGTCCTCCTTGCTTTTGAATCCTCTGATAGTCTCAGGATCATCACCATATTTTTCCAATATATTATGTATAATAAGAGACTCAATAAGCCTACAGTGGTTCTGCAGCTTCTGACTAAGAGAACAGTAAAGAATTGGGATTCACCATTTCAATCAGCTGAAAGTATGCTCCACAAACATGTATAAGGAAGAAAGTCACTTATTCCACTGTTTTTGGTCTGCAGCTTGAGCTAAGTCATAGTTTGTGAACAGTCATATGAAGAACTGAGTGAGCAGATAGTCTGCCCAGCCAAACTCAGTAAATAGTGTATCTGTAATGTGAATACCCATCCTTCACAATGAGAATATACTTATGCTGCTGAAAATAATCATCATAATGCTGCCAAAGATGGGAATTGCAAAAGATCCAGTGATCTTGTACTGAGCCAGACCATCCAAAGTCATACAATGTAAAGATAGTGTGATAGTCAATAGTTGCTTGTATGATGAGCTGACAAGAAGTTAGAAAAAAGACAGAAAATGTAAGAATATGATTATGCACTGTATAGAACTCCTTGTGACACCAATATGCATATTCATTCTTTGTTGGATGATCCATTAGATGAATATAGCTCCTGTCCCCAGAGCTCAGACAGTCAGAGAAGTCCTAAGCCTCTATCCTATCTGATAGAAATTCTCTGTGTAATGCTTCAGGTTATGCTAAGTGATACTTCTGTATGCATCAAAAAGCTTGAGAGACATAATGCATGCAAATGCTCCCCTTGGATATCAAAAGAATGCTCACATTCTTGACTGTTGACTCTGAGTCATGCTATATCAAAAATGTTGCAAATTGGTACTTCAGAGAGAGCTGATGATATATACCAGTACTTAAAAAGACAGGATCATTCCAGATGAGATCATACAGGTGCTCAAAGGCATTATGGTCCATTCTGAAGCAGATTATAGCATTGAGAGAATGGAAAACATCACAAGACACATCTTAACCATGTCTTGAACTATATATCAGAGAAATGAACCAAAATATCATAGAAGTCCTTAGATTTAGCTCATTCCTAGAGTCCTTTCAGCCCATATTTATCACAATGCTGCGCACAGGCTTCACCCATGGCTAGTTGGGCTATAGCTAGAGCAACCAGTTCCTCAGTTTCATCCTCAGTATCAGAGAGCAGCAGAATTTCCAGTGACTGAAGATCATGTACATAGGCCATATCTGAGCCTGATGGAAGTGGCAGCAGTATCGCTGGGTCGAGCCATCACAAGCCATGAGGGCTACAACTTGTCTGAACCTGGATTCTCGATTTCGAAGACCTCAGTTCAAGCTCTGCTCAGATTGTGCTGAAGGGAATTGCCTTTACGGCCATCATGCCATCAAATAAACTAAAAGATAAACTGCGCCATGAACTGCAATTTGAGAAGGGCTATAAGCCAAATTCCAAAGTATGTCCATTGTCCCTTGTATGACAAAATCATGTCTGATTACCTCTACCATTTGGTGATTCCACTTATACCGTTCCTTTATGTAATGAATAGCCCAAGTAAACCCCCGGTCGGGAAGCACAGAATCACAACTATCCTATAGCGTAACATGCATGATAATCGTCGCTCGCCATAAATTACATTCTACGGATCGATTTTTCATTTAATCAAATTCAGGGCATAAGAATACAACCAGCAAGTAAATTTACAAGTCATACAATTAGGCGAAACGATCCAGAATAGTCCAAACATTCAGCCAATTTGCAAGCTCATTAGATGCATCTTCTTCATCAAAAAAGTCTGCTTTATTCAATGAGAAGATCACTCCCAATCCAGCTTCTTTCAGTTTATATATCTGCAACAACCGCCTCTTCCAGTCAGAATTATCCGGAAAGTGGTAGGTCCTCAAAGCTTCGGTGTCTGGAACCGACAAGACCAGCGATTTCAGTCCACATTTGTGTCTGGATATGGCCATACCATATAGGGAATCATCTTCGAATAATGATCTTGCTGTAAAGCAGATATGCAGGGACAATCGCTGAAGACATGGAACGAAAGAGGGCTCTGCCAATATTTGCACTATTTCAGTTGACGTTTCCTCGTTTACGGCAATGACGAGATCTGTGAGAGACGTAAACGTCCCCATGGCGATGTCATTGAAAACTGGTAAAGCAAGAGGCCTGTACACGGCGAAGAATCGAAGACGAGGTTTGGAGCGCTTCAGCAATTCGGAGATCATTCCAAGTTCATGTACAGTATGAATGAGTCCTGAATGCAGTTTTTTATGACAAGCAAAAAGAGTCAGATCCTCCAGTGCTGGAAAGGCACAATACTTCAGATCTGGGGGAATATCGTATCCCAGTGAAAGCTGTCGGATATTTGGATGTGTTATTTCCGGTAGTGGTCCCGAAAATTTGCCCATGTCCGAAGGACCCTCATAGGCCCTTTGGAAGGTGAACGATTCCAGTTCCGTCCCTTGCGCAATACAACCATAGAACAGGGATTTTTCAGAAGTCCGGCATCGCTCAGGTTTGAAATCGATGGTCGTTAGTTGATGAAGAGGAAGCGATAATTCGGCAAAGATGTTGCCAGCTATTTTAACGGAGCGTAGTAAAGGAACGGAGCGGAAAATCCGGGAAAGCGCCGCATGAAAATAATTTCGTGGATGAGAGTTGTACAGGTTCAAATCCAAGCTTTCTAGCATTGGGAGGCGTCCCGAGATGTTCGAAAGGCCAAAGATGCTTGCCGAATCATAGACACGGAGAGAAAGGGATTTCCATCGTTGAGATGTAGGAGCGATGTAATTTATCATTAACGCCCATGCCTCTGGGGAGGTGCCCACGACCCGAATTGACATCCTGAGGGGACAATTTCTCGACAGAGAGAAGGCGGTGCGGAGGAGGAGACGATTCTTCGAGTTGTATGATTCACTCGTCTCCCCCAAGTATTTAGTTAAATTGATGTTCACCTTAGACCAAAGGGATGGCGACGACAGGACAAGGACCCTCCACGTGTAGCATACGCTACGAAGGATGAACGGAGGCGATGAGATGCAGATCTCACTATCTTCAGCTGCCAAATTGAATATGTGCAGCAGGACATCAGGTAGTACGCGTCGGATAGGGGATAATAGGGATTTCTTATGAGAGAGATCTGTCACGGTATGATCGTACTTCTCTTGAATACGTTGTAGAGAAGATTGGATCGAAGCGATTTCGTTTTGACAAGATTGCACTTCGATATCCAGACATGCGACTTGGGTATGGATGGAACTGATGGTGGTGGAGTCCAGGTCCAGAGACGAGAAGCCTCCACGAAGGAGTGGAAGGAGGTCCCCGTCGGTGATATGGCGCGCCAGCTCAAGGCCAGAAGAAGAGGAAGATTTTTTCTAATAGCAAGTTAGAGGAGGTACGTCGGCTTGAATGCGTCCGATACATACCTCGGCTCTAGTCATGTTCCTTGTGAACGTTTTGTTTACCCTCGATAACGGCTAGGAATAGTCTGTCAGTTAAGGAATCAGGCGAGTTGAGAATGATGTTGGAAACGAGGTAAGATATGCCTACCCGAGAGACGACCAGGGTTTCAGTAGAAGATGGCGATGGTACCAAGGTACGAAGTTCGCCGGTACCTTGGCCTAAATACTTTGCAAGTGAGATGTCTCATTTCCTGGTCTTTCATATGATATATGCAAAAGACAACCTAGATCAAAGAATCTCAGTCGAAACATGGAACATGATCGGTGAATTCACAGACCCAAACGAATTAGTACCGTATTCAAAACGAGAAAGTAAATCAAAGTCATCCTGCTAGAGACGCCAGACTCCACATTAAACGGTGTCCCTAATCTGTAATATGCTCTTAACCTGAAAGCAAAGTAGAACAGTCAAAAGCTGCATGCGTGAAGAAAATGTGAATGCATAAACCTATCACCACTCCGAGCTCGTGCAGAAATGTTATCAGCATCGAATTATCTTCGCGGCTTATCTGCATTGACTATATAAGCGTGTATAAGCCAATGATTAGATATCGCATGACGACGGCATTCACATTGCATAGGTCATGATATTCTTGGTTAAGAGCCTCGAGGATGGCCGTAGACACCGTCACGGGCTTAATATCGCCGTCGTCGAGACAAACCAAAGTTCTATACCATCGCTCTGACGTCCCCGACACCACCTGCCACACGGTGAGACATAGCATCATCGATGGAGTGTATGCTATCCATATTAACTCTTCGCCTGCATCATACATTGGGTACGACTTACTAGTTCTTGGATAGTGGGTATGAGCATGGACGGCGGCATGGTACTGGATAACTCTCGATATTGAGGATATGACTCAGAAGGGACTGCTATGGAGGGGCTCTAAATTACGATGATCGGATCGTTTTAGGAGGATTCTGAAAAGACGGCACCGAGACCTTTTTCTTCATGAAACATGCTGAAGTAACACTACTATGGTGCATGACTCCAAGGAACAGAGACCTTTTGGGCTAAAAAAAATATTCCTGAACCCGCTATATGACACTTCGATTTGGCTCGCAAGTAGGCAGTATTGTGATAGCGATGGTGGGAGATCAACAAGGATGCCGGCGGCTAGACCCTAAACTTCTTCTACCTCCTCTCATCATCACAGTCTCGGACATTAACCTGGGCTGGCGTTGACGATAACGACAAAATCAAGGCGACGCCACCGAATAGAGCACTAAGACATCCAGCAGCGTCTTCAAAAATGAAATTTACCTGTTTCTTGATGCGGTCCATCCCTTGTACTAGTCACACTGAAACTCAGACACGCATATATGCCAGTGAAACTCGATTCAGACCATCATTATACCAGACAATGAAAATGGCGGACACAATGGAAAATTCTCTGGCCGTCAAATAGTCGACATTGCCCTTGCCGGTACGTCTTTATTTATTTTACAGCCGACGAGGTGGTTTTCTGACCCTCGTCATCAGCTTTCCTGGGATTATTCGTCTTAGTGTGCATGTGCGACTACTGTTACACATAGTGCAGGCTTCGCCAAGCGGATGCAAGTCTGCCCGATCCTAAGCTGGATGCAGTAACGCCTTTAACCTTGGAGACCGGAATTAGAGGTAGTCACGCCAGTGAACATACAGATAATAAAGACAATGCAGATACAGTTGGGAAGGATAGGTGAGTGGGAGTATTTAGAGGATGATCGAGAACCTCCGTTGACAGAGGTGGTGTTTCGCGTGGCAATTTGTGCGGGCGGTAGGCAAGGAGAAGCGGGACCTGACCACAATATGTTAGTCTGACGACTTGTGCGTGGAGTCCTATTTTTAGCCTTCTGACCCGGTGCGGGCACTATCACAGCTCTGAGAGGAATGGGAACTAAGAAACAATGCTATGCCGCTCTCAGCCAGCACTCTTCTTCGCCCTTATCTTCTATTCCGGTTCTTCTGGACCTCCGCCACCTCAACTCCCAGCGTCGTAAATCCACAACCTTCGTAGCCATTTTCCACAATCTTCGAGCAAAATACGAGTTCATAAAGAGTGCTAAGTCCAGCGATGGGGAGGCAATAGGTAAAGATAGCGGTCACAAAGGGAGGGTGCTTGATCTACGTAGCCGATCTCATATCGCTTCCGACACGACTCTTCTTCTGTACCACCACATTTTTGTCTTGATTCTCATTTCGGTCTTTCACTCACTCTTCATTATGTTTCAAATCAGCTGCGTATGTTATTCATACCTGTTTATATTTTCATTGCAAGCATCCCTTGCTAATCCCATCAATCATTCGTAGCTTCAAATCTTGCCAGAGGATGAGAAAAATCGGAAGAAAGGCATGAAAGAGATCGTTCGCATTCTGATCCAGTGTCTCGAGGCAGCAAAAGGACGCAGAAATGAGATCAACCAGGTATGTGGATCATATAAATCCTTCAATCTGGCGTCAACTGCGGACCTTAATATAGCCCTCGACAAGTTCCAATGATCGAGCCGGAGAACAATGGCAGGATGTAAAGACATGACTAACAAATGGATTGTGGTCCATACAATAGTTTTGTTTCAAAGGAGGCACACAGAATTTAATTGGATAGAAACCCATGAGACTCGGAGGGCAATAATAAGAGTAAATAACGATAAAAATGATATACATCAAAGGGGATTAAAAACAGTAGGCAGAAGAGGATCTAGGAGGGGCGGGTATCACTTCAGAACAGCAATATAGAATCAGTGAAACATGTATCGAGTGTTATATCAGCGCGAAGGCCATATTTCTAGCATCTTAGACGTTAACCTCTACTTTTTCTTCGTAGCTTTGGAATGTGCTATCTCTCTTCATCAAACCCAATTTAAAGAACAGGTCATCGTCTTTGCTGTCATTGAGTACGAAACACTGCTCCGCTCGATCTGCCTTCACGAACCCTTCGTCCTTCAAAGGTGCGAGTTTATCCCTAGGAGGTAACCATACAGTCTGGAACGTCACGATCGATCTTCTTCGAAAATGGATCATTGGTTGCAAAACGTGGTGAGGATCGAGAGCGAAAGGGGTGGACAACGCCATTATATTGCGTTGGGAAAGAAGACGCGCTCTATGGCTGAGCATGCGTTCGCTAGACAAGTTGCTAGCGCACGTTCACTGACCACCATCGAATGACTTGACTCACTGATCGTTGATGACATCGAGCACGTCCCCGCTCGTTTAGGGAGAAGGAACCTCTCGCCAAGCACATGCCTTTTCCTTTTTCTTCCTCGATATACACATGATAAGGACCCGATGAGAGATTTGAAATGAGGAACCACTTCACGTCAACGTTCATCCCCGGCTTCTGCCTCTATATGGACTGGAGTTCTTTAATGGAAGAGCATATTACGACGGAACTGAGTAGCATCTTTCGTCCGTACCTTGCATCAATACAGTCCCATTCTTTTCTATGTCATCTTATTCCACCAGTAGATGCTGATCCTTGAAGGTTCTGATATAGTAAGGGTTTGTGATGCAAAGAAAACCACATGTTGGAAGAACGCGTCAGCAAGGATGCACCGTATTTAAAACTATGTTCAAATAGAGCATCCGTGATATATTCGCGCACATCGCGATGAAGAGAAGGAAAGAGAGCTGCATAGGCGAAATAATCTATCGGAAGACTATAAACTGAACTTCGATCTATGAACCTTTAAAATGAAGCCTTGCCTTACCCTCTCGCCCTACACCAATAAGAATACTTCCAGCCACCAACACTGGCATTCTACCTCCGACTTAGTCTTCTAGGCGGACTTATAGACCGCAAATCACATTGCTCTGTATACTCACCTCTCGTCTTTTATTGAACCTTTAAACTCTTTCCCGGGCTCTGTATGGCCTAGGCTTGGCACTATAACCACTTCTCTGAGTTTCTCTGCGATGTCCCGGCTTGCCTCAACTCTCCCTTGGACCATAGCGATTTCCCATTTGAGGGTGCCACCAAAAATGCGAAGACTAATGGTAATGAACACAGCATCATCAAGAACGTTTTCTAGACTCTTACTTGATGATTACCTTGAAAAGGGGATTCCGTATTCATCTGCCTATCACGCGCTCGCCGAGTCATTTCTTTCGTACTGAATCTGGAAACGAGCGATTAAGGTTTGAATTACTCTGGTTCTGTTCACGGAATTTTCTTCCTACTCACCATCTCTCAAAAATGACTTGCTGCAACTTGTTTTGGTTCGACTATATTGAAATCGCCAACGAAGAGAAGTTCGGCGGTTGGAACTAACCAAATTTCCGGGTGCTGGGAAAGAGAAATAGTTTAAGTCTATTCATGAGTGGTGACGTATGTTTGTGGAAGTGACGAGCCGGAATTTCACATCACTTGATGATTACCATGGTGCTATTACGAACAGAACCGGCTGTTCGACCACATGCTAAACTTCTGAATCACTATGACGTTAATTTGCATAAGCAAAGAGACTTCCAGAGGGCAGGATTTCCCATGACGATGAGCATAAGCAAGCTACCATCTAGTCACAGGTGAATTTCTCCAGAAAAACGTCAACAGGACCCCAGGACACACGGGCGGAGGAGCTCGGGAGTCAGTTACGGCGACGTATGGGGTCGCTTACCTGAATATAAATCGTCTTTGCAGTGCTAGTCCTGGGATCAGGTTAACACTTTGAGGTACTCACCGGAAGGATCACAAAGTCATGGTGCCCCGAGATAGTATTCTGCCTAGCGGAAATTTAAATTACCAAGTGTCGCACCACGCAAGAGTTCACCTGATCAGCCTTGTGTTCCTACTCCTTATCTACGTACCCAATCAAAGTGACGCTGCACGACTTTATAAGTTCGTGTTCATGCGAAGCGTCGCATTGAAACACAGGAACAGACGGAGATAACAGAATATTGATGCAGGGAAGCCGCGAACACAGAAAAGTCCTACGCTGAATCGAAACGCGTGTCAGAATAAAAACTCGGAGATGACGGAATCATCAGTTTTGAGACTAGCTTTCCGGTGGGACGGTTGCCGAGGAGCTGACGGGAAAGGTCTTTCAACTGGTTAGGCTGGTCTATACCCGCTTTGACAGAAATTCATGTTGTTCGGCGATGGGGGACTGAATCATTCAAGGAATTTTTGAAAAGCTATCATTGGAAGATATTCTGGTTCTGTCCATGAACAAGGACCTACTTGCTCGTCTATTCTCGTAATTACTACCTCCGGTACAGTTAACCGAATCTTGTGCCTCATCCAAGCTATTTTGATTTCAATTTCATATACGGCTCGACTCGGATGTACCATTTGAACCGAGCTGCAAACTGCTCACCGGCCTCGTGAGGTCTTGGAACCAATCCAGCTTGATCTAGCAATCCATCTTTTTCGTTAACCCATTTAGGCATCAGCACGAAGACATTTCGAAAATATGCTTCCCGATATATGGTCGGTCGAAAATACTGGGCGCCACTGGAACTGATAAAAGGTAGGCATGTTGGGAACGGCTTTCCCCCAGCCTGGCTCTCCAACTCGCATCTCGCTATCGTCCTCGCACTCGTCTATTATGTGCAATTCGTTGTCACCCTCCGTCATGGTCTTCCTGCATTTCAGACACGAAGCTTCGTATACGAGCCCCCCTTCGAGTACTTCAGTACCGATGAATAACGGTCGCGGAGCCAGCGAGCCCCAGTGTTGTCACTGTGGGTGGAGGGGCGCTCATGCACCCGGTTGCCCCTTCGGATGACGGAATAGAATCAGGATTCCGTGTACCTCACCGTTCACTTACATCTTTCCGCCGCTTACTACCCACTCTGTCATCAGAACCCTGACCCCACACCATACGTTTTTTTTTTCAACTGTTGCCTTGAATAGTTCATCGTGGTCATTATTACCCTCTTGTGTCTATGTTGCCGCTTTCCTTACCTATCGTATATTTATTCCACATATCACAAACTCGTCCTTTACGTGCATAACTGGAGCTGGCTTCTTGAACCAATGATTTTCAGCATTTGAATCTACGATAAGATGAGAGTAGATTTCTGCACCCGTTCCATCCATGGGATCTATGTTCCGAAAACCGTCCCTGCATATGACAGAAGACATGACGCGTTCGAAGAAACCTTCGTTCGTGAAAGCACGACGGCAGCAGATGCCGTAAATAATCATCGCGCCTTTCATTCAATTTATTGCCTTGATGGAGGATCTATATATCTCCGAATGAATGCTATGAGTGAGGGAAACCCTAGATTAACATCTCTTTCTTCTCAGGCTCGACGATAGAATTTTTATTTCCTTATCCTCGTCATTATCCTTAAAATTCCCATGATCCTAATTGTGTACTGCGCCGTACGCCACTTATCAGCCTTTCACTTCCACAATTATATTACCTCTCGAGTCGCATGATAACACTGAATACCGTGCCCGTGATCTTGGCTCCCTTCGAACGACATTTCCGAGGAGTTATTACGATCTCCGCAATTCAGATTACCAAGGTCTCACTAACGCGAAACAGTACCGTGGGGGTGGGATAACTGGGATTGTGTTTGGGTGATGAGGTGTTTCATTGCCGATAAATACATAATCGCGCATGGGAAGATGTGCATGTACTTGTAGCCTACAAATATGAACACTTACGCCCTGAAACAAATCCGCACCATTGGTAGAGTGACTTGATTTGAAAGACGATCCATACCTTGTTATCTGAAGTCTGTCATTCAATTTAATTTTGTAGCCAATGTCTTCTTTTAACAGGCCCGGATAAACCGGACAGGCATTTTTGACGCTTGGGTTCTTCACTGCTCCACAGGTCTCCTCCAAACACGCGTAGGCACTTTCGTTTCAAATTACCTCACAAGGCCGGTCCTGGGCGGCAATATTAATTGCCATCATGATCAAAGGCGCCCTGTGTTTTAACCCTTGCTCAGAAACGCATGCGACCATAATTTTCCCAAAAAGTAATGTCCTCTGATATACGGTTACAGCATGACATCAATATTAGAGCGTCGAGTACGAACGGCCTTTCCACTATCATCTGTCATACGCAGCCTATCGACTCCTTCGAACAGATGTTTGAGGTGGTTCACATGTTCGCTTAGATGATCAAAAAGATGTCGATACCGAGAGATGTAATCCTTGGCTTCCTTCATGAAATCCCCCTTATAGATATCCTCGATGATATCGGCAAATGACCTAACCAGTGATGAGGCATCCCAAGTGATCCTCCCCGTATCTTGCATCGTTGCGTACACGCCTCTGTGTTGGGTCATCTGACCTCTTTGTTGAAGGATAATTTCGCCGTTACCCACGGTAAGGGATATCATAAGAAACGCCAGAATCTGACGGTAAAGATCTTCAGTCGCTTGGGTTTCTATCCATGGTTTGGGAGGTCGTTGAAGGAGGTATTCGAAGATCACAGGGAGGAGCGATAGATTAAAGAGGTTCGGAAGATAGTGATGAGGCATATGCGGCGAATTATTCAAGTAGGCCACCATCATGGATAGTGCGTTGGCTACCTGCTGTCGTCCGTCGCTCTTTGCGAATAGTTCGTTTACATGTTCAGGACCCCCCAGTCTCAGCAGCTCGATGTCAATGAGAGTGATTATCCGGAATATCGCAGTAGCGATGCGAGGTCGGCAGGTATTGAGTTTATTGAGTTTCTTACAGTGATTCTGTGGCCGACGACAGCCATGACAATAGGAAAGGCCGCAGAGATCACAGTAGCATGTGAGACTTTCATGGATGGACAGCATAGTCATTTGGACGCTTTACTGAAAATTGTGTACCTGAGATAAAGGTCAGAAATGGATTGACGAGAGACTTAACGGACCTACAGACATGGCGCCGCAGCTGAAGCACAAGCATTGGTCAGAGAATATAGGTCGCGTCGTCTTCCTGAACAACTGAAGAGACATGCATGGTTCGATGTCAGCGAGGAGATCGCTCACCCAGAAATAGCAGTTCGACGTGGAGGGATGTTTGGGAGGAACATGTGATGGGGAAATGGCCAAGCGCGCGAATAAGCTGGGAGTGCTATCTTCAGACTTTTGAGAATTCGCGCTGGATTGTATGCTTGCCGGCTCTGTATCAGCTTCCCCTTGAACTAACGCATTCGATGTCGTCGAGTCGGGGTCGGGGACGCAGGTCATATGAGCACTTCGCATAGAAAAAGCGCGTTTATGGCTCCGTTTCTGTCGGGAAGGGGCTTTCCTTGTCGTTTGACGCACTTCTGGAAATGGAACATCGTCCATCTCAAGGGCAGTAAAGCGAGCTGCGAAGTTATCAGGACGAGAAGAAGAGCAAAATGCCACTATGCGGTCTGGCTGGGAGAATGGTTGATGCTCATCTTCTCCTTGCACAGGTATGATGATGGGGTGTCTGCCTCCAATTTCCTTTATCGGGATCGTATGAATGTGAATGTCTCGATGTGAAAACCGATGTTGGTTCTGGGAAATGGAAGCCTTATCCATTATTTCGGGCAAGGGGGCATTTTCAGTACCAACAGTTTCAGGAGCAGGATTCGATATAGGCCTTAGAAAATATCCTTTACACGGAGGGGTACCCCGTGGAACGGAGGATATATGCCCAGGTTCGGAGTCGTGCAAAGGATTCTTCTCCCTATCAGATGAGAGCTCAGCCACTTCCTCAGAACAGATCGAAGGTGACACAGGCGGCAGCGGAAAAGGACTAATATCAATATCCGTGACAGTTGAACCTGAATCACTGGGAACAGGAATCCTTGGTTCCGGAAAGATAAATTGGGAAGACACAGTAGTAGCATCGAGGCCCAAAATGACAGAAGTCGGAGGAGAAAGGAATGGATGATGTCGTGGAAGAGATCCGGTACCATCAGTTGTTATGTTAGATATGGAAGAGGCATAACTGGGCAGATCGAACGACGGGATCGTGGGTGATTCCCCGGAGAAACTACGAAGGAACTCCTCCTCTTGGACTTTCCGCATCTCCTTCAACGTCTTTTCCTGCCCCAGAGACATCTTGATAGCTCGTTCGGTGTCCAACATCAGCTTCACATCCTGATCTACGTCATTCGATGCCTCGATGGCTTTCTGAAGCTCCAGCTCCTCTTGTTTGAGTGTATCCTCCGTATCTGACCTAGACGCAGCTAGGGCCGCTTGAAATCCTATGTCTTCCTCCTCCTCCTCGTCCACATCCTCTTCATCGCTCATTAGAGAAGTTTCCGTAGAAACAGTCAGGTTCTGACTAGTATCATGATCTCTGAGGTGCTCTCCATCCTGATCGGCTTCATCAAACCGCTCCAACGCATGCAGAAGAGCCGTCTTGGCCATCTGCTATCCAAAAAAATCCAGATCGGTCAAATCGCAAAGCTATAAATGGAGGACTTTCACAACCGGTTCCGACAAGGGTGGGCGATAGAAAAGAGTGCTTGAATGATCCTAGTGGGTCCCGGTACGTACGCGAGGCAGGTAAGCGCGCGCTATGAGAATTGATCAGGAATGCCTAGATTTTGAAGGAGATGATGATCACATACCGTAAACATGGCCCACCGTTCCGAAAACGAAGTAAATTGACCGGCTCAATGAGGAGCAGGTAAAGCAAAGTCCCGTTAAGTATGGGAGACATACACAATCGATGTAGGTCGCGCTTTGCCGGTACCTTGGTGCATGAATCAGCCATCAGATTTCACAAGCAGAGACTGTGGCCTTATGGCAAAGGATGATACGGCACTCGGAGCCACATGAAGAAGCTCAGGAATGCTTGGTTAGAGAGAACCTTGGCGATAGACCAGCCGAAAGTTGGTGTATTTCATCTTCTGAATGATATAATTGAGCGGCGGAACAGAAAACCAGAATGGCACAAAGGAAGGAAGTCGGGCCGATGCGCCCAAAAATGACATTTTTTCGAGCAGTAATCACAACATAAGGGCGTTTGACACTGACAAGGAATGAGTCATGTATCAGAGAAGAATGAACAATTTGACAGCGAGGTAAAAGATAATGTAGTCACGAAAAAAGATGTGGCTGCGAGAAGTAGAAGATCGCGAGTGTGGCGTGAGAAAGCACTTTGTTTCCGTGATCACCCTCGCCCATGCTAACACGGACGGGCCTTTTTTCTGTCCTTCCTCATTCATGTATTACACAGATATTCCTTTTTATCCCCCCCAGAAGATCTCCACGACGCCGACATGTCGAAAATCTCCCCGCGGGAAACAATATTTCTACCATCCCCAAGGCCGGTACGCATACCGAAAAGATACACCCCAGAAAGCACTTCAATGTACTTTTTTCACCGGAACTGTTCCAGTCAGCGAACGTGGTGGTAAATTCTCGTTGTTGAAAATCGCTTGTGGCGAGGGGCGATAACCAAGCTCTGCTATCGCCTCCCTGGGACTAGACCATGCATCTAGTATTCTCATAACATGCAGCGTCCCACGAAAGTTCGCTGTCCAGGAGCTGGAGGAATGCATTCCTGGCTGTATGGGATTCTCTTGGTTACCACGCCGCCAAAACTCAGTTCGAGATCTGTTTTCTGGAAACGTCTACAGCATTCAATATGTGTTCGCTGTCAGTTATCACACTGAACTGTTAATTACGATGCCATGGAGGTCCGAAATATCCTTCATAAAAACCGGAAGTTCAAAGATCCTTGTACCACTACGACGAAAACAGTTTCTTCCCGGGCCGGTATCGGACGGAAGAAAAGGATGCTGTAGGGCCGTTGAAGTGCTTCGATGCATATCATCCCAGATGACTGGAGAGACGGGCGAAACATGGACGAAGGTCTCACCCGCTTTGATTCCAGCGTCACCCGTGCCGATAAGAGAGGTAAGTCGAACATTTGCATATCTCTATCGCTGCACGATCTAATATCAATCTACTATCAATCTACTAGATCATGTATCGTGGCTCCGCCACGGAAGCTGCGACAACATTAGAGGTAATCCCGTCGCCTCGATCGCAACATCAGTAGACCGCTTGGAAGTCAAACTCGAGGTAGAACAGATTCATCCAGAGAATCTCCCATGGGAACAACGTCCGATACTGATCCATTGAGCGTATATCACGTTAGATGCCCTGAAAATACTGCTCGTCTCCTTGCCAACACTCACCCTTTCACATGCTGATAATGATACTGAAAGGTTCAGTTTGATCTCCATGAATCTAACTCGATCCATGTCTCCGTCGGGGACGTCTAAACCTACGCCAGGAGATCCACATTCCGCACCGGCGTCGGCCCATCAGCCATCGATATCTCATCGCCCCGAAATGCCAGTTTAACGCGGTTATAATACGCGCCTTCGAATGAGGGCCAAAAACGGAGGCTCAGATGACATTGGCGCGCAGAGCCGATTTGGCTCATACGAAAACGCACTAATGACACTCTTGGCGATACAGTACTACATGGCACAGCGTTTTGATAAAACATAACGTTCGACTGAATACATAGGTTCATGAAGAAAGATAACTGCGATGCCATCATTCATTCTCTGTTCCCCTACTCGCCTTCCACGTTTCGGGACCCTTCACCGTTTGCGTGAGTAACATTTAAACACACGAAAATAATAGATCCCACCACTCTGTTATTCACTCGCTGATACTTGACTCGTCGTGCAAACCACTCCTTCGCCGTCGATCCGGACTCAAAGTTTTTCTCCGGAGTATCGCGTACTGCCTCGGCAATGAGAGGGCTGTCTTCCACTAACGCACGAAGGACGATTGAGTTTCCTGGTCTGGTGAAGAAGACGAGAGACCATCTCTCAAGATGGGACTGAGGACCTGGAGGAGGACTGCGGAGGAGTCGGGTGAGAATTGGTCCTTGGGAGGGGGTTGGGGGCGCTTACATTACTCGATGTAAATTCGAACGCAGGATACCTCCACTGAATAACGATAGCGCGTCGCCAACGTTACAGATCGCATGTCTCGAGATTGGCTTTGGATGTCTGAGCGAGCGAACAGGGATCTAGAAAAAAGACGAGGTATTCACCTTCACATATTGCCACTCGGTATACCCTGGCGGCATGACCTGCAGACCTCCGAGTCTGTTATGCAGAAAGCTGAGTGAGCCAAAGTCCGTGTGAGCACCTATCGCTATCCGGTCCGAAGCGTGACCCGGTGCGTTCTTGGTAATCCGCGCTTCGCTTCCGCTGTGCTCTTCCTTATTGTGAAGCCGCATCAGCGTCCCTTTCGGTAGCCCGAGCTTGTCGTTGAAGATATCCAGGATCGTATCGTTCACTTCGACAGACTTGGCGACGAATGGGGTGATAGTAGATTCCATCCTCGTGTTTACGGTTGACGGGTAGGTGCGGTGGATGATATTGGGGTAGGCAAGCGCATCGTCTTTGGAGACGTTGATGAATTCGATGGTGTCGTGCTTCCCTGATGCGTCTACAGCATTACTTCCCGCGGCTTTGTATCTGATTGGGAGAAATAAAGCACAAGAGAGATGTACCAGGAAAGATAACGAACCCGAAGGATCTCCCGTCGTCGCCCTGTTCATATTTCATCTTTTCCTCCAGAGGCAGTCTCATCGTCCCCTCTCCCATTTCGAACATACGGCTGGCTTCATCTTCGGCGCCGTGGTTTTTCAGGCTATGCTTATCAATGATATATAACCGGCTGCTCGGGGGGACGTACTACCAAAAACCGAGCTTTCGAGCGGCTTCCCAGAGCCTCTCTTTCTCGGTTTCGTCGCCCTGCTTGAGGAGTTGGTAGTCGAGGATGAGGAGAGGATGGGTCGGGACATCGTCTGGGAACGGGGGAGATAGCATGGGTGGATGGGAGAAGACGAAAGTCGTGAGTGCCTTAAATGACGTCGTAGGTGCTCCTTTCCCATGATGTAGTTGATCACAAGCCTCATCCAAAATTGAATAAACCAAGCCCAGGAGCTGAAACTGCCTTGAACGGGGTGAATGGTCGTGGTATCGTTCAAAAGGCCACTAACAGCTAATTTCTTTGAGGTGGCATGGAGCTCGTGGACCGTCGAAGGCGAAGCATGGCTGTAAAAGGTCCGGCTGGAGAGATGGGCGCAATGAAGGGTCTCACATATGATCCCGGCTACTAAATTGGTGAGCTCCACTGCAAATTGTACACGACGAAAGAAAGACGAGATGCTATTTGGTTAGTATTTGATACTTGGCTCATTCTGAGGAGACACAGGAGGGAAATCCCATCGAAGAAGGTATCCAAATTCGGTCCGTTATGTATATGATGGAGATTGAACGTTCTGAACAACCGAATACATACTCCCCTTTTTCCACTCATCGTTCTAGCTTTCATCCCTTCGAATTGCTTGTTGCCTTCTTTTATTTTTCAACCACTGATGGGATTTCAAATTCCAGTATTATTTCATTTCCCAGGCCACACCGGCTCTCGGCTATCTTTCTCCCTCTCGGGATGACCGATAATCTGTACGTATCGTGAATCTTGCGAGAATCTATGCTGGTCGCTTTCCCTTCCACTCTGTCTGCTGCTGGAACGAACTCTGACCATTGTCTTGTCGTTTCTGCGATGTTTCTGCCCCTGCCCTTGTTTTTTCTGGGGATATGTGACCCACTTTGTACATTTCTGGTGTCGTTGCTTGTCACTCAATAAATCAGTGATGGTGTGAAGAGTACATAGGTGCATCGACATATCGTGTCCTTGTGTTGGCTTCCTAATCTTCTCAACATCGAATTCCATGTAGGCTCATCGTTGACTAGTTCAATGTGCATAGTAATATGAAGACACAGTGTGAGTGCCGGGTTTCTTCTTCTTATGAGCCATCTGGGGTCAAGCTCATACTCGAAGGATTTTTCAGACGCAATCTGAATGATGGTACACGAAAGGTACATGGAAGCGACTTTGTGATTTGGAAGGACGGTGACGCTGATAGAGAACTGATTGATTTTCCTGCACGTCGCCTTTGGTTTCGGGAGTCGGGTCCGATGCTTGTTTTCCTGAATGGCAACGTTGCCCTGAGGTATGGTCTAGCTCGACTAAAATGCTGAGAGTTGACCAGTATTTTTCAGGTTTCCTCTTCACCTTCGAGTGTTGCAGAAGTCGCTACCTAGATCCGTAATTGGCCGATGTTTGGAACTGATCGTGATATGTGGGCAGGGTCAGAACGAGTGAAAATGTCCACCGTATGAGATATTTCGTGCGAATTCTGTCCTCCCGCAGACGACTTGTTGCTACCATGCCAATTCAAAAGCTAAATCTTCTTTGGCGGCCGGACTTTGCAGTAGCTCAAGCTCGGGCTTCGTGAAAGTTTTCTTTGGATGCGGTGCACAATGTTTCTGATGCGCAGACTCTGAAGATTATTGACACTTGAAGTGACATATTCTCTCCATTTTGTACGGTAAACCTTCGTTTTAGGAGGAAAGTACGCTGAAGCAACCAGATAGACTAAAAAGGATAATACGATTCCATAAAAGGAATGTGAATCTTGACGGAGCTTCTTTCAGAGGTTATAAAAAAGGATGTCCGCGACGTCTCTTGACTTCTTACCACCACCATCTACCTCTCCCCTCCGTATGCCCACCGCCGACAGTGCACAGACCTTTCTCGCCGTTCATGACCTCAGTGCACCGCCACACAATGGTGCTCGTCCTCGACAACCGTCTGGACCGCCTCCCATGTCGATATGGGCGCCCCAGCCTCAACCGTCAGAGTCGACGTGGCCAAAGACCTTAGATTCATTCTCCAGGGTTGTTGAGAAGGATAATCATCAGCAGCCATTGGGTTCGAAGCAGGTTTCCTCCCAGATCAGGTCTCCTCCAAGTGCCTGGTCGACAGCGACGACGAAAGAACTTGGTGCTATTGGTGATGGGCGCAAAAAGAATAGCCCCTCGAGTGACTTCGACGACGCAGTAAGTCTTTCCCCCCATATTTCGTGTCTCAATTCTGATTACTTGACTATATGCAGCACGTCGAACAGCTGCTTCGTACGCTGGATCTCAATTCTCCCGACCCTTTCGCCCATCAAAAGCCGACCCTGAATCTCAGCTCCGAGACCACTCCTGGATCCCCATATTTTTCGCCTGCATCGGTTTCCTCTGCCCTACTCACTCCCACTGACCTCTCTCCTACTAGATCGTTCGACGTCAAGCAGTGTCAGTCTCCGTACGAGCTTACTACCGGTCCACGGTCTGGCTCGTATTTTCCCCCGGCGTCCTTGCTATTCGAACCCAGCTCTCCGACGAGGCTCCATCACATCTCGGACACTGGCGCATTATCCCATTCACCAACTTTCAGCTCTGCGCAGATGCCAATTACCGGACTTCCCTACCTACATGCTCCTACCCAACTGCATTCTTTACCTTACTACTTGAAATCCTACGACCATCATGCTGCCGCTGCCGTCGGTAATATCGCCCCTCAGCCTTCATACTCCATCTACCAAGCTTCTCCGATCGACCAGATTCCCTCGCATCTCTTCAATTCTCAGCAGGCTCCAGTTTCACATCGCCAGGAGACGGCGCCAAATGTCTGTATCAGTCGCGGACCCCTCAACTCCGGTGATTGGAATATACCTCGGGCGCCTGTTCAATCTACGCAACAGAATTTCTCCGCGCATTCTGAATGGATACGTTCGGATGAAAAACCGATGGTAAACGCTCTCGGAATCAGCTCTGGAGGTGTCGGGATCGAAGAACACTCCTCTGGACTCCGTTCGTCATTTTCATATCAACAGTCGTCGTCGTCGTCGCCCCAACGCCAGTTAGCTCACGAGGTATGCACTGGAAACTTTACTTTTCCTCGTTCTGATGCGCATATATCTATGTTCTATTAGCCGATCAACTTCCTTTCGCTCCTTCACCCTTCGTCTACACCCCCATACCATTCGTTTGTGTCTCGGATCATCAAGGCATCAGATCAGCAAGCCTCTATTTTCTTGCAGCAGAAATTGAAAGTAGCTGATGTCAATGAGCGCGCAAAGATTGTAGACGCAATTTGTGCTCGCGGTTTTGAGATGATGGCTCACAGGTGAGTTGCTGAGCATGCCTCATAGATCCTCCATCGAATACTTTGATAGGTTCGGCAATTGGGCCGTTCAACGCTGCCTTGAGGCGGCCTCGACAGCCGATGAAAAAAGAAAGATTGTCGGTTGCATGAAGTAAGAAACCTCCCGGCTATTTGTTACCTGTCTCGCTCTCCCTAATATATTTCGTCATCGAGGGGTCGAATTGTCGAACTTGCCACCAATTGCTACGGCTGTCATGTCCTGCAAAAAGCTCTCGACTGCGAGGAAGATATTCGCCTCGCCATAGTTTCCGAATTACTTCTTGGTGATCCCGCTCAGACGCTCGTGAATAAGCATGCCAGTCACGTTTGGAGTAAGGTACGAGATTATCCTCAATATGTCTCTTTCCTTGACAACGGCCGTAGGTCATGGAGCTCTCGTGGACTCCTCCCGCGCCACCAATATTTGCCTTGTACGTGTATACTCCGTCTCCATGCTTGATACTTAATCGCCGCCGCAGTGTCAACAAGTCGCTCAAGGGAAATTGGGCCGCGCTCGCATGTCATGAAACTGGCTCTCTCGTTGTTCAGGTATGTCATTGTGGCCGAAACAGGTGTTATTTGTCTAACTTAGTACACTATTTCTGTAGCACGCTTTTGAAAACCTTGAAGACGCCGCTAAAGATGGCATCGTCGATGAGATCCTCAACCAGGGACCTTCCGTCTTCGGTGACGTTGCAAAGAGCCAATGGGGTTCTTACTGTATCCAACACAGTACGATTCATTTTGCACTTGGTTTATGTGGATCGCTGACGATCCTTCCAGTCTTGGAGCACGGATCCGACAAACATCGTCAACTGACCCTTGACCACCTGGTCTCAGGTCTTCTTGAATACGCAACGAATGAACAAGGGTATAAATCTGTGACGAAAGGTTTGAAGGAAGGCGGTAAGGACACGCTTGGCAAGGTGGTAAAAAGGATGTGTGAACCAGCCAAAGGGTATGATTTCTTTCGTCTGGAGGTGCTAATGTTCATCTCGTATAGCGCTCGGCGTGCAATGATCGTCGACCTAGCTCTCTCAGTAACGGGAAGTCAGTTGATTGCCAGCGTCTTGCCCATGGTATGTCCGCTTTTCTTCTTCTCGACCCAACGTATTAATCATATATGTGAAGGCCGACAAGGACCAGCGCGCTCTGCTTTACGACTGCATTAGAAGCCATATCGTTACCTTGCGTGGGTGCAAAACTGGCTCCAAAGTTATCTGGTTATTGTGAGTCTCCGCTTCATCTTTATGGATGTCGAACTACAGCATATCTTGTTCTCATAGTGATCGAATGGTACGCTCCTTCATAATTATCCTATCCTGATGCTGATGCTTTCTCAAGCGCGCATACTATGGCTACTGAACTTTGTCCGCTTAAGTTCTGTCTCGACCGACCCATTTCTTCCACAATATTCTATCGCTATTGGCATCATCGCTCTTATCTTACAGCAAACTCGACCGGTAACGGCACATATATCAAAAGATACTCTTGAACTCGCATCGACACATCCGCAGATTTTCGGCTGTCGCCAAATATATTCTAGGAATCAAACTCACGAATCAATATTCACTGCATACCATACATAATCATTCTTCATGGACCGTCTGCCCCTTATCAATCTCGGAACATCTCGCATACCATTCATTCTTCACCTCGCATATAATGCACCCGAATAATTTCTCGTGCTTCTTCTCGTCTTGCAAAGAACCTCTGCATATCGCATTTATTTTCTTAGATTGAGCAACCATTTTTATTCTGTTACATATATATGTCGCTTTCGCATGGCACATTGTATTCCCTCCGGCTTGTTTTGACAATGACTACCCTACTTTCTTTCTGTAGCATTTCGAGATCTTTAGCTATCGCACATTGCAAATAATGTTCATAGATATGTTGTCGACACTGTTTTGGGGTGATATCACCTGATATACTGATCCTGCGCTCCATTCGCTTCTCAGTGTTGTTTACGCCGGCGCTGCAGTTCAGTATACCCAGCGCCTACTGCATATATATCTTCGAAGGGTTAGGGTTAGCCCCGCGCCTTGCACCGAAGGTGCTTGGTGCGGTAAAAAATATCGGCTGCTGCTAGTGCTCACCTAGTGGGCGGGTAGTTGCATTGGCTTGTGAGGCGTGTGCTGGTAGTCAACTGGGTTAGGATGGTGTACCCCCAACGGCTTCGCCGAAGGGGGTACACAATATGAGTACTGAAATACTCACCTCAAAGTGTTGAGGTTTGTGTAATTGCTTGGTAAAGCGAATCAAGGTCCAACAGAGGGATGGGGTCACCATCTCTCACCCTGTTTCGCTTTTATAGCTCTTCAGGGACCTTTATAGGTAGGCGGTACATGAATTGCTCAGAAGAACCTCAGAAGCAACCCTAAGTTAGGGTTTAAAGCAACGGCGGTACACAGAACAGCAGTGGTGGGACCGCAAAATGCAATGGACGCCTCGCTCTGTGGATGGACCATGCACAGGCCGGTACCGCGAACTCACAGCGGTCCCTCTTGTGCATGGTCCGTGCGCTTTGGTAGGGGGCATGTCTGTTTCGTGGTACATGAAGTCTATGCCCATTTGCACGTGACATGGGCGTAGGGAGCGCATTTGTTTCGCAGTACATGACCGAATCTCAAAATATGCACATTCTTGTCATTTAGATTCCACGTAGGTAGCGTGTACAGTCCGCGGTACATTACCAAATCTCGAAATATGCACATTTTTGTGTTTTAGAAACGGCATAGGTAGCGCATACAGTCCGCGGTACATGACTGATTCTCGAAATATGGCCATTCTTGCCATTTAGAAACTGCGTAGGGCTCGCATCCCGTCCGCGGTACATGACTGATTCTAGAATTTGTGTAGGGAGCATATACAGTCTGCGGTACATTACCGAATCTCGAAATATGTCCATTCTTGTGTTTTAGAAACTGCGTAGGTAGCATATACAGTCCGTGGTACATTACTGATTCTCCAATTATCACCATTCTTGTCATTTAGCAACTGCGTAGGTAGCGTGTACAGTCCACAGTACATGACCGATTCTCAAAATATGTCCATTCTGGTGTTTTAGAATCTGCGTATGGAGCGCATCCAGTCCACAGTACATGACCAATTTTCTTTGCAGGCTGCTTTTCATCTGTCGGAGTGAAAATAGCACCATAACAATTTGTTCAATTTGCTATCATGTCTTTTGTCAATATACTTTGAAATGGTCAGAATATGTCACTAATTGTTTCATTGACATTGTATTCCAACATCTTTTTTGCTCCCCTTCTCCCTTTGTCAACTTCAATGCTGACTGGGTGACACAATGGGCTCCCCCAGTAGCATCCCTCTGTTCCCTTCCATAGTGATCGGTTCCCTTTCATCTGTTATTTGCCTTCTGATGTCCGGCTCCACTTCATCCTCCAAGGATTCCTCTTCTTCTCTGTGCTCTCGGAGAATGCGATCTTCTCTTTCCTGTGTGTCCATCTCTTTTTGCTTCTCTCTTTCTTCCCTCTCAATTATCGACATGATTTCCTCTTCATCCTCCCTATCCCCCCATTCCTCGACATTCCGCAATGCTGGCATGTGGCCACTTGTAATATCAAATCTCCAGTTCTCTATCCATGGATTCTGGATGAGGCGGACTGCTGAACATGGTAGATCCTCTTTTCAAACTCATTCCGGTTTAATCAGTTCCCCTCCCAACTTCTCATAAACACACACCCGTGTGCTATCAGACCAAACACACCACAGGAATTCATCAAATGCTCTCTTCAGTGCTCTTCGCATATCTTCCACTTGTCGTGAAGAAGACATATCATGCACAAATCCTTCCCACATCTTTATTGATTTCATCTTTCCCCAGTTACTCCGTGCAGACCGTTGTTTCCTAGCGTTCAGTTCATTCAGAGTCCAGAAGATGTTGTCAAACAGTGAATTCCACTGGCTCTCTGTTCCTTCATGCATTCGTGCATGTGTCAACACTCCTCTAAGATCATTTTCTTTCATGATACGGATGTCGACCATCCGCCATTCATTCTGTGTCAGAGGAGAATGTTCCCATCCACATTTCGCCTGTCCAACCTTCTGCAGCATGTCAGACACATATTGCTGTAGTACTTGATTCAGAAATGTCCCGGCATGCTCCAGATATTGTTCATCATATATCTGGTCCTGTGGTGGCAGATCGGGCCCGTAGTCATATGATTTTTCTGGCATTTCTATCTGTCGAGCTAGCCTTTCTGTCTTCAGCATTGGCCCCTCAGGTCGACCCTTGGCTTTCCTCGTGCACCCTATGACCTAGCCCATTGGCTTCTGTTCCACCAATTGTCGCTGCTTCATGTGACTATCTTCAGAACAGAACTCATTCAGCGTCTTTCTAATGCCCAACAAATTCCAGCCTGCCTCACTGGGCACTTGGATGACACTCTCGCATCATGGTATTCTTGTACCACCTCCATTCCATGTTGGCCATGCAATCACACTGCTTGGAATCCACCAGAGTCCTCCCTCTGCATATGGTCCTGGCTCATCTGTCCCATCTCTCTTTCGTGTGCATGGAAGGATCATGTGATGATCTTCCTGCCAGTACGTTCGTGGCCAGATGGCATGCATCAACATCTTGTGTCCTGATCACTCTTCTGGCCATGCATGAAGTGAATTCACCATAAATGCGACGAGACATGTCAGGATGACTGGATAGTAATGGTGTCGCATGTCTGTGTTGTGCTCTTCATTCTGCCACTGGATCAATGTCGCAAATCCGAGAGCTCTGGCAGATTTAAATTGCCTGTGGATACTATTAGCCCTGATCCTCATCATTACATAGCTTCTAGAAATAGGCTCACCACCAGTCTTGTCATGGAACACAATACACCAGATCTAAGAAGCTCACAACTGGAACATCTGCGAACACATCTTCCGCATTAGCCAGTGGGACTCGTACCTCAATCCGTGCATGTACATTGTTATGCCATGCTGCATCTGCGAAGACACCATACAATTTCCCAAGAAACTCATTGTATGTGTACTTTGACTTCTTCATCAGATTAACTGCTGTAACAAACTTGGCATTATTGCTTGCCTGCATGTCATAGGTAAGGCATTTATCGGTTGTGTACATCTGGACAAAGGTTGCATTGAATTGTCTGAGTGGTGTGGTATGTGTTGTGATGTGACATCCTGCGACAGAGATGAGGTGTGCACATGTATCCTATTTGTAATTGTAGTAACCGAAACACATCCACTTGTCGGCTTCAGTCTGATGCATTTGCAGTAGTCTCTGTAGCACGACTGCATGGCCGTCAGAGCACCACATAACTGCTCCCTCCTTCACAGACAGCTCGAGTGCAACGTCAACAAAGACATCATCACCAGGAGTACTGAACATGTCGGCATTGAATACATGGTCCTGGCACAGGAAGTATTCTCGCTCAGTTGCATTGCTTGGGTCATGCACTGTCAATGCCTTGATCCCTCACCACTGAAGCAGAAAACAGTGCCCGATCCCCCATCCATCTGAATGGCACTCCAGTCGTTCACTGAAATCTCCTAGCAATCGCTCCACATATTCACTAGGGATCAACTCTGTTAGCTTTCTCATCTGATGACTCTGCCCACTTCCTGCCTGAAACAATTTTGAACTGTATGTAGCAGGAAGACGAGCTGCTGTCATATCCTGATAACATACTGCTGATTGGATGAATATTTCATAGAGCACAGCATACTCCTGGATGGAAACTGAAGGGGTTCCCTCATGCTGTTTGAGATTTCGAACCAAATTCAGCAGCAGGATATATAACAATGCATGATGGGTGACTTTGACAAGGAAGACATTTGGAACACATCCCAGATCCATGGGATTTGTTGTGAGCTATGTATGATCAGCTTTAGCATAGACTTTGACATTTAGATGATAAATGCTACCTCGCCATTCTGTGGATTGACAATTTTGAAAGGTGCTTGGATATTAATACCACCTTGCATTGACATCATCGGCTGATACGTAGTAGCAAACTCAATCAGCATTCCCAGATCTGGAACACGATCACAGATTGCAATGACTGAATCATAGTCCCTCATCAATGTCACTTTTGGTTCTGGTAGGTCAGCTCCAGCCATGGTGAGATTGATATAATGATCCTCGCCATATTCCCCACACAATACATAGTGGAGATACTTTCCACAACGTGCGATGCTCCTTGTTGAAACATTCTGATCCATCCATAGTTGACTACATTCTTGAATGAACTCCCCCAATGTGACATCTCTTGATGTGTGGACACCCTGAATGCGAATGTTATTCCCATCAACATCATCATCCAGATCCCATTCTCCATGTCTGATTTCTCCTTGTCAATGGTGCAGAGGTCCATCATCCTCGTCACTAGAGGCTGGCCCTGGAGTGCTTTGATGGGATGACTGATGAGCCTCATTCTCTTCATCCCTCTGTTCTGAATGGTGATAACGTCTCCGATGATGATCCTCCTCATCACTAGCAGTGATTTTGGGGTGCTGGCTTCGACGGGATGACCCATGAGCATCATCCTCTTCGTCCCTCTGTTCTAGATGTCGATGATGTCATTGATGATGATCGTGAATATGGGTGGACTCGGGGTGCCTGCTTTGACGAGATCTCTGGTGTCTAATGGCACCAACAGAAGGAGGTGTCCAGGATACTAGATGCCTGATTAGACCAATGGCTACTTTCCAGTGATATGCATACCATCATGATGTTGATCCTCATCATTGTACTCATCCTCTTCTTCTTCTTCTGCTCCTGCTTCTTCTGCTCCTCCTGCTTCTTCCTGGTCTTCGTTGTCAGTGAACAAGCTACTTGTATGTCCTGATCCCTGAAAGAAACTGTCATCATCCTGGTCAGAGTTCATGCTAAAGGGGAAAAGTAGGTGGGTGATATCACTGTTTGCATCTACTTTATACT
>NW_025064956.1:0-11237 GCF_019112545.1 Guyanagaster necrorhizus
TTCCGGCGCGGGTCTCCGTTCGAATCTTTGGGTACCACGAGCTCTTTGCGCCTAAGCGGTGTCGAAGCTTTACATGCCTTTGGTGTATACATCGCTGTATCTGTGTATCTTTCCGCAACCGACATCATTTGTAAACCACTTACTACCAACTCCACTTGCACCCTCACTGCATTGCGCTAACCAAGTTCCCAAACTGAAATCCAAACTTCAGTATTATTTACATATTGTTAGCTCACTAGTTTCCTACAGTTCAACTCATATAACTGTTACTGATGTATCTTTATTTGTCTCAACTTGGAGCCAGGCTGATGAATAGATGGCAGTTCTGAGAAGCTTCTGCCTCCTCCTCCTGGCCCTAGGTTGATACCATACCTTGATGGTAATCAATGATGTGTTCGCCTCCAATTGTGGCAGTAGGAATACCTATGAGGTCCCATATCCTGTGTAGTAGATCATCAGTAGGCCCTCCAGGGGACATGGACTGAAATACTACCTCTGGGGAGCCATGTCGATGTCAGGGGTGTAAGAGAGTGTATGCACTGCTGTTTATCAGAGATGGGCATCGAGAAGAAGGATCACATGAAAGCACATCAGTTAACTCTCACACACCCACAATTATTGCAGAAATTGCTAGACGCCATGAGCTTGCAGGCCAGCATCGGTACGAAAAGATGGGCAAGGTTGACGCCTTGGACTGATCGTGTGAATGATGTCGCTGTCGGCTAGGTAGAACAATACTGTTGGGGAAGACCATACTCAAGGAGCGGTTTCATAGTGAGTATTGACCGGCACGATGGAAGAAATTAGATCTGTTTCATTCGTATCACAGAGTGCTTATCGGGAGTATGTTGATCACTGGGCCGAGCGAACGGAATAGACATCGACAGCAGTACTAGGATCGAGAATGAAAATCTTCTTTGGATCACGCGAGAATGTTATATCACGCTGGTGACCCAGGCTTGGGAATGTTGCTGAAGCCGGGTAAATACATCAAGGCTGCGACTTCCGTGGTTGATCACAATCAACGAGGGGAGATGGTTCCGTAAAATGGTAAGTATGATTGGATTACTAGGTGTGATGATGGTGGATCCAGACCAGTCAACTATCTGGTCCCAACTCCTCTGTGTCTTGGATCGTTGTCGTGGCAGTTCTTCAAACCTAATAGTGCAAAGTTAGGCCTGATTTGATTCACATTGACAACAGGAAACGAATTCGAACATCTTGCCTGTTTTCCTGACCGTCGTCGTCCCTCCCGAATTCTTCCCCTTCCTTCCTATAAAAACGGTAGGCACGTTAAATGGGAAGAATAAACATACATGCCGATAAATCTATCGTGGTCCTGAAGAGCAAGCGACACCGCTCCTCATTCTCGATAGCGTCTTCGGCTCCTCGCACCCACACTCTCGCTCCGCAGCCTGCAGTGGTTCCCTGCACCCAAATAACAATCCGCGAGTTCCAATTCCACTCCACGTGTAAAAACTCACCGTTCTATCTCCCTCTCTTTTATCTTCCTCGTCCTCGCCGTACCGCCACCGTCGGCATCGGTATCGACGTCGATGCCCAATCCTTTCGCAAAATCCACGAGCTCGCGTCGGGAGAAAATCTCGTCCTTCTTCAACATCCCAGCAACGATCCGCCGCTGTTGATCTTCCTCTTCCTCGTGCAGCCTCTCGAGCTCCTCGCGGTGTCTCCGAAAACGATCCAACATCAGCAGGTCCTTACCAGAGGCCGGGTTTCTGTGTCATGTGGATAGGCCTCATCGCAGATGATCTCTGGGATATGAGGCGGCAGGGGTGGTCGACCTCGGGATAGGGTTGCATTGTTCCGAAAAAGGGCCTTGACTTGGGTGGCAATACTTCGTTTAACCTGACCAAATAATCTTCCGTTCATTATATTTTATTTCCGTGATGTTTCAGGCAAGGAAAATGACGGTTTTTGGCTGCAGTATACGACGACCGACACTGTCTTGGAGATTAATCAGTCTGGCATGCAGCAGATGCTGCGGAATCCAAGAGATAACTGATTCATGACGCGGACCGACTGATTACGACTGTTTTCACGAACGAACAACAGACATCGATTCTAGAACATATCTATGTCACTACTACCTTCGCTGACCCTCGGCGAATTAGCGACCGACATCCAGGGATCATCGAGAAGCTCATCGATGGACGCCCGTTCCTCCGGAAGCCACCTGAGCATCCGCTTCAGAAATCCAATGAACATCTGCTTGTATTGAGAATCCGGAATAGTAGAAAACACGGCCTCAAATGTCCCTTCGTTCCCGGGCGGATAGTAATTTGCATACAGGAATTCTCCTGAAACAAGCTGTTAGTAAAATGGGGTTTTCAACATTCAATAACCCACCATTGCTATCAAAGTATATCTTTCTGCACATGGGATTTATCCTGTTTATGAGTTCCGCAGGCGGGGGTCCAAGAAGACGTATAATTTGTGCAATTTGTACAATGATGTTGAACTTTCCTTTAGAATCCAAACCCATAATGGGCGATTCCACGGCCAGACAATCGAAGACCTGCAAGTCGGATGATCGTGAGCAGAAGCTAAACGGTGATGGGAAATTCGTCGTACCAGTGCGCCAAGGTTCCAAATATCAGCACTATATGACGACGCGATTCCGAAGCTAACTTCTGGCGCACGATACGGATCCCGCTGGATAAATAAATCGCACAGGCCTTGGTCACCCCGAACCGCTTTGCCGAAGTCAGAGATCACAGGAGCGGGCATGCTTCTATGCAACACAGGTCCAAAGTCACTGTCTGACACATAGATTTCACGATCAGGGAGAATCTTCTTCACGGCAGAGTTCTCCGAAGCGTATTCCTCGTACTCCAGCAAAAACACCTTGGGATTCTCTAGTATGAAAAGAATATTGGACAAGTTGAGATCTGAGGATGGCGTAAAGAAAGGTGCGTCGTTGTTAGAAAAGGAACGCACCAGTGTGAATGATATGGCAATCACGGTGGAGATATCGCAGGCCTTGGAGAACTAGCCTGTAAAAAGCCATGAAAACGGGGAGTGTAAAGAACTCCACGCCGGGGGTATCTTCACGTAAACGACGCTGAAAGACATTGACAGGTTCTCGCTGGGGCCAGTATGCTAAGCAGTCATGGTCTCCATGAGGTCCTTTCAGCACGAAGCTACCATACAGAGTCCGGACATAGGCGCGATCAGGGCTAAATGGATTGGCATCAGTTATAAGCTGCGCCATCCTAAGTTCATCGTGATTTCTAGACGCGTCAACAGTCAAAACTTTGATGGCCACAAATGGGTAGGTACCGAGACCCAGTCTGTCAGGCAACCCTCGATTAGCGTTCATGTCGACAGACTAACTTTCCAACTCACTCGCCAATGTATTTGGCAAGCCAGACAGTTCCGTTCCTCCCATAACCAAGCTTTCTAATGACCTTGTAGATGTCGTTCAAGACCTCGCCTAATCTGACTGGATAATAAAGGCGTGCATCATACTGTGGAAGGCATTCTTCCTCAACGAGGATGTTGGGGTCTATGATAGTAGAGTTTGTTTCCGCCATGGAGCAGGCAAAGTGAGAGCAGTATTTCGATCAGGGAGGATGAGAGAAGATGGGAAAAAACGAAATACGTTCCGTCGTCTTTTCGGTGTCCTTTTAACTGGCTCGCTGAGCCACATTCGGAGGAATGAGTAACAGTAGAACTCGGCTCTTACCGGATGAGGTCCGGTCGACATATCGAGACAGTTGTTGAAATATCACGCTCAACGCGATCGTTGCCAATGGCACTGCTCGCCACGACTTTGTGTGAACTTATGAAAGGTATCGTCGTCGGAATGTGTACGAATTCTTAGCCACAGAGGTACATCTTCACGAGGCTATGTCCTGTCTTACTGCTTCCACTCTCACGGCCGGCCTTTTGTGTCCTTTGCGATTGGTTGAGTGCGGATGCAAAATGTACATCTTGGGGTCCCACCAGGGGAACTCGTAAATAGGATAAATCCCGAGTACAGAGCGATGTTCTTTAATAGCAAAGGCGGGCCACTGAATATTAAAAGCCCCCCGTTTTTACTAACAGCTTGTTTCAGGACAATCCCTGCATACAAATTACGATTGGGAGCGTTGGCGCGGTCCGGTTCCTCCGTGATCACGTGTTGCATTGCCGTAGATTCCCGTACCTAAAACCGAGACCATCACTAGTCATTGCCGATTCCCTCTCTTGGACCTAGCGATACGGTTCCAACAGGATCTTAAAGGTCGGAATGCATACCACAGTCATGCAAGCTAGTATTTCCAGGGCAATCGAGGATGAGCCGGTAATTGCCTTACCAGATTCACCGATATGCAATTACCGCTCGAGCGCTCCACATGGATCCATGGTACGTGTGCAGTGAAAGGCGCGATAGTCATTCTATACTGATTGAAGGCAGGGACGAGGAAAAACTGGCATCCGGTCCGAGCCAGTGATAATTTTGGACCCCAACATCGAACTCATTGTCCGCAATGGTCATGTTCTCTATGACTCTACCTTCTGCTTTTACAATACGCCAGGTCAGTCGCAACAATTTTTCTTCAACAGTCCTAGTCAGAGCTCAGAAACACGAAATTCCGCCGTCCCGTCAGAGTTGTAGAAGACATTCTGGGTATTTATTTATCTTACCACAGCTCGCACTATGCTGACCATGGTTATTCTAGGCTTATATCACTGAGATGAACCCATGCCGTATCACGCTGTTCTTTCTCTTCCACGGTGATCTCGCTCATGTGTGGCAGAAGTAAACCTATTCTTTTCGTCTCCATTCATTGCTTACTGGTCTTTAGATCGACTCTTGCATTCCTTGCTCAAGAATAACAGTTAATTCTCTGGGATCGTGTCGCGTCGTTCGCCAGGCAAATGGACGTTATTATGCAAAGCTGCGCTATGAACGATGGGAAGCTGCAATATCCCTGAATCCTGCCCTAAAGTTCACGTGACCCCGATCCGTCTCCTTTTTCCATTTAATATTTTCTGCTCCTAAAGGTTACCCGTCGTGCTCGTGTTCTCATCATGCCAATATATTTTCCACGGGATATTCTCATTTTCATGTATATCTCTCTTCCTTGCCTCAATCGGAAAGCAAAGAGAGATAGGTCATCACAGCGGCGGAGTCTTTCTAGGTTGGCTGACGATGTATCAAGATGTGCTCAGGACTCAAATCTTGTTTGATCAGATGTCTGCTTCTCGTTTTTAATATTGTGAAGTCCCAGCCCACCCCTTTATTGGATCGACGAGATTCATGCACAATCCAAGTCTCATCATCGTCGAAGCTGCATTCAATAGAAACATGGACCCGACCGATTCTGCCTCCCTGTCGACGCCTCTCTCTGAAGAAGTTGTTGCTCTGGTCGTGTTAGATAACTTCTTTTTTGCGTTAGGTATCTGCTGCCTAATCTGCGACGTTGGTTTCGCTACTCAACGATCAATTTTGATAAAGGGAAAGCGATTCGGTTCGCGTGTTCTGGGAGACGTTTCTTTCCCTTTTGGCCTGCTCATTGGCCTTCAGCTTATATTGCAGGTCGGCATGGCTCTCTGCTGCTTGACGCAGTCCTGAAGTTAGTAAGAGGTTTGGTAGTTGGCAATAGGTAGCCCCAAACAGATAAGTGCACTGAACGACCATGTTTAATTCGTTTATCGCCTATGTATACACAAGACGATTTCACTTAGCCCCAATAAGCTCAGACAAGAGTACCAAAATACCACGCTGGACCTCTGCTGAGATTTGGCTCGACTTTCCCTCCTCTCTGTTATGCTATTGTGTACTTAGAATAGGCATTGGGGATTAACTTGTCTGAGCCTCAGTCTGGATTTGACGACCGCGCAGGCCAGTGGTGTCGGTATTGCAAGGAAAGTGTGTGTCTGTACGGAATTAGGTTGCATCGCCTCTCTATTACTAGCCGGATAAGATTTTAGGGTTAAACGTTAATCCCATAATCGTTTAATTCACCCTTCTTCCTCGGATCTCAGACAACTTTAAGGTTTTATCATTACACCTAGATTGAGGAAATACCATTTGCAGCGACGTCGGACTCAGACCTGATATGTCCAACCGGTGTCTTATTTATCTCGGACCTTCTACGTTGCTAAAGTTTAAATCCCTCCCTCCTCCTCACTGAGCCTTAGGTAAGGTGACAACCAATGTTCGGATGTGGTGTTTCCACTCTGGGAACAATGCACTGGCAGCACGATGATGGAACCATATCACTAGGTCCAAGAGAGGGAATTGGGAATGGCTGGTGATAGTCTCAGTTGTAGCTACAGACAAGCAGGAATCTACGGCAATGTAACACATGATATTGGAGGAACCAGACTGTGCCAACACTCCCAATGACTCACTTCACATCACATGAAGGTGTTTTCTTTTTTTCTTTTTTTTTTTGATGGGGGCTATCACAGAAGCAGTCCAGTGACATAGTCACTTCCAATGTGCAGCCAATTACCTTTCTCCTATGGATTTCAAACCAAGGATGAGGCACTGAGGCAGAAATGCAATTTACAGATGAATGGTCTGAAGGCTGAATAGTGTGGGACTCAGCTTATGCAATACCCACTAAAACTGGGTTCAAACCTTGCTTTCACAGACCCAGGGATATTGGTTTTACCCAAATCCAGAGACCAGACTACTCTGCCATCTGGCCCCTTCATGAAAGTGTTTCTCTTCCTCAAAAAGCTCAATCTTTGGTGTGGGTGGGTCACTTCCTTTCTCCTTCCTCCTCAATAATAGTTCATCTCTATGACTACTCATACCAGTCTATGTGCCCAGTCACTATTGCCAGCTACATGCATGTGAAAAAGCTCGATATACACAATAGACTCACTGTCCTCGCCGAATCAGCCTGCTGGGCTCCTCGACAGCCTGAGCGAACCATTGAAGAAGTTGATACGGATCCTTCGTCCCTCTGTTCTCTGCCGCGACTTACGTGGTGGTTCAAGACGGGCTCGTCCTTGTCCTCGCAGGTCGGCTCTTCTTACTTAACGCTGTTTATAGAAAGTTGCCGACAACTAGATACACGGTGAAGGAGGAGGAGGGCACTGTGCGTACTAGGTGATGCCAGGGATACTTTGTTCGGTGATCCTGAGACGTATCTGACCTGGGTTCTCAGTGGATCTGTTGGTTCGGACAATGGCCAGAAGGGGAGCGTCTCGGTTGGAAAGGGGTACGTACATGCACAGATTGTTATTATACATTTATGTCTGACACATTTCCCAGAAGGTGCATGAAGGATAACCCAATCGTTCATACAACAAAGTATAGTTCACTATCATACCCCAGATCGGAATTTCTTCCTGAAATCTTGTCTTAGGAAACTGATTCGTCCTCTTCCCAAACCTACTCATCCTGAGGACAGGGACCTCTCCATGACGCGACTTGTCTCCGATCGCTGATCTACCTGGATCAATTCCGAGCCAAAAGAGAATCAAGAACGGTACAGAGTGTCTTCACTTCCTGCAACAGGACCTATGGGTCCAAAAGAACAGCACCGAACCGCAACAGGTCCTTTGCAGAAGTTGCGGGAAGGCCATCCATGGAGAAAAGGAACACAAGCTCTGAGAGTAATACACTGGCGGCATATTACCTGAAGGGGTGGATGAAACATAGGTATGTTTGCCCGATCATACAAAAAAATCGGTTGATCGGGAATGGGTACGATCCGGAGATTAAGCTGTTGACGAAAAGGAAGGAGGATCGTGAAAGGGCGCTCGGGACAGGTTAGTTTTGGTAACTTACTTTGTGTTAATGAAATTTCCAGTTGAAGAATTAGAACAATGGAATTTCATATTGATGCATGCTGTCATGGGTGATTTAGGGAACTGGGGGAGATTGTGGGCGCGGAAATATATATATATATGCAGTCTCAAATCCTAGACCTCAGAGAAGATGTGAAAGACATGAAACATGAGCCGGTCAGTTTTATATGTCAACGTGAGGATAAAAGGTAAGGAAGGAAGTGAAGTGAAAGGTACGGCGCGAATCCTTCCGAGTCTCGATGCAGGCAGACAATTCGGACGATTTGTACAGCTATATTTCCCAGTCGGAGCATTGGAAAAGTGGTCCGTGCACATGGTGGGTGGAGGATCGGCACTAGCGGGTGCTTGAATGATAGGCTGTATCTATCATCTCCAAGATTACGCGTTCTACTTGGTGAGACCGTACATGAATTCAGATACTGATCTTCCGAAGGAATATTCACGGACCGGACGACAAGGAAGTTTCCGCCGATTTAGATATGTCCTAACATAAGAAATCTTCGTACAGCAGAAATTCGTCAGGCCTTTTTGACGTCCGACAAAAAAGAAATTGCTCTGATGAGTTTGTACATCCGAGGTTTGGTGGATCCAGATTTGATGGGCAGGGGCGTCGAACTACGGGAGCCTCAGGGGGAAAGTCCCATCAATGTTTTCCTATGGCCGCTGATCCTTGGCTGAGGTCCAACTTGGACTGCATCTCCAAAGGTAAGTATTCGTTCCGGAACCATAAGTTGAAATAGTAGTCCTACAACTACAATTCTTCAAAGACGTAACACTAGTGCTGCCAGGGCCCAGGCTAGCAGCTTGCTTTAGGGACGAACTTGACACTTGTCACCCTCCTACCCTGGGTACCTATTTTGTATTTGCATTACAACGTGCACGGTTAAGGTTTAGATCTTCGGTTCCAAACTTGCCACTCTAGGACTCTCCTCAAATAGCGAACTTCCCGAGTACTAGTCCCTTCCTTTTCTCCCCACTATGACTCACAACACCGCCTCGTTTAATCATTCTCATTTCTCGGTGGGCACATGACTTCGCTGCATACCGGTAGTTCTAAGCACACCAAATTCGATGACCTCGTCTTGCCAGCTGCAACAGCGTGTAGCGCGCCTCGTCTATCGATGAGGCCATCGAATGAGATGGTTGGAATGGATATATCCCACCGTGTCAACCCATATCCGCCATTGACCACCTGGTATAAGAGGGACTCGGATTTGTCGACGTAAGTGGACTTCTCTCGCAATAGCATCCCACTAAATCTGGCGACTAGGATGTATGCTGGACGCTCGTCAAAGAGAATGAAAGGGGGTTGGAGTATACATCCTCTTACTAGTACCAGGTGACAGTGGTTCCAGGATACTTTGTCCGTGAGCCATGTCTGATTCCGTTCTTAGCAGCTCCGTCGACTTGGACGACGACAATAACAAAGACGATGAGCATGTATCGGATCGTAAAAGGTACGTTTGCCTCGTTTCCTCCCACCCCGATGCGAACGATGATGAATTAGAGATGCGCACCCGAGCGAAACCTTGCTCGACTCCGCGGAGCTGAGAAAGACGTTTTTGCGGCGTCTTGTCCAGCCAGCTCAATTCCCAGGAACAAAGGTGAGCAAGATGGACGAAAAGCGCCTCCAATTTCTTCAACAGGATCCTTGCGTCGACGTCGAATCCATCACCAAACAACGTGTGGTGTGCAACAAGTGCGGGACTCCCGTCAAATTGGACAGCCGGGGGAATGCTGCATACTATGCCAGCACGTGGGTGGGGAATAAGAGGAGACGCGTGGAAATATACGAGGCCTGGGTGGAAGAGTATGGGTATGAGGACCAGAGCTGGATAGAGGCGGCAGAAAGACGTAGGGATGCGAGGTTGGGGATGAGCGTTACTGCGGAGGAATACTGTATATTTGTAACTTGTTCACAACTACGGCTTGTTTGTAGTGTAGTGTAATTTGAGCTGGTGAGCCCGAATAATTGACTGGGTCGCGACTCGTGAGTCTCGCCTGAGCAATTAGATAAGGAGAACTCGGCCATGGTAATAACTCTGGAATTTTCAGAACTGTACTGTCGAGGAACCAAGAGTATGGCACCAATAAGGGTAGAACTGAATAGCTGAAAGAAAAGTGCCAGCAAAGGCGGTTAGAAGAATAACAAATCCATCTTGCATGACGGGGAGTAGCACGTTTTGAAGTATGGACTTATATTTTTAATTCTAATGAAGATGCGCATGGTGTAGGGCCATCGTCACGTCAACGAGGGCGTCGTTCGCCTTCAGGAAGGCCGATGGTGGTTGTGCGAATCGTGCTAGGTGCAGGCCAATGCCAAACATCCACAATCTTTTCAACCAACCACCATCACAATGGATCCCTTTCCTGTGTCATGATACACCAGGTAACTGTACCAGGTAGAAAACAGGTCTATTTATCAGTTTTCTACTAAGTAAGTTATATTGTAGCCAGTACAGAAAGTAAATAACAAGTAAGAACACTAGTGCTAGTACCTGGTATAGAACAGATCACTCCCAGTACTTAAACAGGTACTGGTAGGTTTGACCTGTGTTCTCGTTAGGTGTGCCAGATACCAGGTCTTGGAATAAGAGCTGAAGGATTGGCATAATGACAGATCCTGCAGCTTGATCTGTGGCCTGGCTGGACTGATTGACCAGGTAGCCATGTATGAGCTCGTACCTGCCAGAGAATGAATTCAGCCTACCTGGTTGGCTCAGCAAGTAGATTAGTCAGTAGACAGTTATGTTAGTCAGACATAGGTAGTTAGATAGTATAAATACCAGTCATGTATAGAGGGTGGGCAGGTTTTCTGGCATCCCAGAATGCTACCAAGTGAATAGTATGGGTTGTATTTGGCTAAAAGCTTCAAGTTGTAGACTCAACCTGAATAGTGTTGTGGTGACCAGGTCACTTTGTTTTGTGCAAGGACCCCTAGAAAGCAACTGAAAGTTTATATCACACAGTCAGAACAGACTTGAGACAGTTCAGAACAGTCAGCATTGTGTATAAGTCACAACCAGGTGTATTGTATCAATCCAGAAACTGCACAAGACAGTCAGTACAAGTTCAGAACCTGCACCAGGCAGACCATTTGAGATAAGTTTTGTTGTGTTCAGCAACACAGACAACTTTGTTCAAGCAAACTGCAATATATTGTTATGATTTTCTATTTTCTTCCTGGGATTTGACCCCTATTTATGCTTAGTCAGGGCACCAGAACAAGTGCTTAAGACCATGGAATAAGGCTTAGTCATCACAACTAGCCAAGTCTGTCATTGTCTTTTGATGCAACAGCATTGCTTGATGACACACAACCAGCCTTTTATGTATGGTAATGATGCTCCAGAACAATGCACACAAAAACAGAGAGATACACAATAAGTATGTAGTATTATTAGCAGACCTTGTTCAGTATTTAAGGAGCTTGCTCTTGCTGGTAATCCTCAGCTTTGAGC
>NW_025064956.1:12422-19960 GCF_019112545.1 Guyanagaster necrorhizus
TAAGAGAGTGACTGACTGGGTTGCTGAGCTAAGCACTCCCACAGTCCTAAGCACTGGCCTAAGTGCCCTGACTAAGCAAAGATAGGGGTCATTTCCGAGGAAAAGAAAAGAAAGAAGGAAGAAAATAGGAAAAATCATAACATTACCCCCTCCTTAAGACCATCATCCCAATGGTTCAGTTAGGATAAGTCATCCTGTCTAGCAGGAGATGGCTGATCTGCTGGACCCTTCATCATGGTGAGACATTGCTCTTCATTGTATGTCCCCACTATTTGTGGCTTGTCGATGTGGCTGTCATCTTCATCATCTTCTTTAACATTCCCTTCATTGCTGGCCGATCAGTTGAACATAACCCCCTTCATGGTCAATTTATTGATCCTGTGTTTGTAGTCCTGGATGGCCTCCTCCACATTCATGTATTTTTCATTGACCCATTGGTTTGATTCGGGTCCATATCCTTTCCAGCTGACTAGGTAGTCAACAGTTGTTTTCATGCCTCTGCCTCATGCTTTAACCCTTCGGGTTTTATGGTTTAGGACTTTATTGATTTCATAGTGTTCTTCGTTGTTGATGAGCTCTGCTGGTGGTGGAGGTGGTCGTTCTTGGTTAGGAAAGGCTGGTGCAATGTATGGTGTTAACAATGTTTTGTTAAAAACATTATGGATTTTCCAAGTTGCTGAGAGCTGCAACTTGTATGCGGATTTGCCGATTTTGGTGAGGATTTTGAATGGGCCTGTTTGTTTGTCTGCCAGTTTCTGTTTTGGCCTTGGTAGGTGAAGGTTTGTAGTATCCAACCAGACCTTGTCATTGGTTGAATATTCGTGCACTGTACATTTGTGCTTGTTGTATTGCTTTTTCATTGCAACAGTGGCTTTGTCAAGGGCTGTCTTTGTTTCTTTGTGGATCTTTGTCATCATTGTGGCAAAGTCTGTTGAAGCAGGTGTTGTTGTATGAAGTCGTCCTGTTTGTGCAACTGGTGGGTTCCATCCATAATTCACAAAGAATGGTGTTTTGCCTGTTGCTGAGTGAATTCTGTTGTTGTGTTGGAATGCTGCTAATGCCAGCCATTCTGTCCAGTCGTCCTGTCTGTAGCTGATGAAAAGTTGTAAATACTTTTCAATTTCCTGATTGACCCATTCCGTTTGGCCATCTGTCTGTGGGTGGTATGCTGTGGATGCATTCCTTTTGATGTTGAGCAGTCGGTACAAATCATCCAAGAATTTGGACATGAATTGTGGTCTCCTGTCAGAAATTACTACTTGAGGCATGCCATACTTTGCATAAACCTCGTCCCATAGTATTTTTGCCCATCCTTTGGATGTCAATTCTGTTGAGCAGGTGATCGGAATGATTGCTTTTGAGAAGTGATCGACTATGACAATGATTGTGTCATAGCCGTCATTCTCAGGAAGTCCAGTTATCATATCCATGGAAATGTGGGTCCATGGTGATGAAGGCACCTCATTTGGATGAAGTGGTGCTGCTTTTGCCTGTGTTGAGGCCTTGCCCCTTTGACATGTCTCGCAAGCTTTGACATATCAGATGATATCATGATCCATTTTTGGCCACCAGTACTCTCTTAGTACCAATTCCTTGGTTTTTGCAATCCCAGAATGTCCAGCAGTTGCATGATCATGGCACATGGCAATGATATCACCACAAAGCTTTTGAGCCCTTGGGATGTAGATCCATCCATCATATTGCATCATTCCCCCTTCTTTTTTCAGTCCCCGCTCATGATTGAGTGATGGAGCAATTCTTTGATCCCATTTGTGTGGATCCCAGGTGGCGCTTTTAATGCATTCATGCATTTCTTCTTCCATGGGCATTATCATGGCTTGGAAGTGTTCTGGTCATAATAATACAACCTCTTTGTTGTCATCTCCTCCTTGGTTATGATCTGCCCTGTGGCTGAGGAAATCGGCCTTCTTGTTTGCCACGCCTGCCTTGTGGTGTAGTGTGTAGTTGTACTCAGATAGTTCTGTGACCCATCAGGCTTGTCTGCGGTTAAGCTTTTGAGGTTGTTGGAAGTATCAGAGGTTTTGGTGATTGGTCCAGATCTCAAAGATCTGGACTGCTCCAATGAGATAATGCCATCATTCGGCGAGGGTGAGCATTATGGCGAGGAGCTCTTTATCATAGATTTCGTAGTTGCACTCGGTTATTGTGAGTGTCTTTGACATGAAGGCGACTGGTCACCATTTGCCATCCTGTTCCTGTGATAGTATGGCTCCAATTGTGCCTTCACTGGAGTTGGCTTCCACCTGGAACTTCCCATCCTGACTTGGTATTGCCAGGATGATGTCTTTGGCTAGTTGGTGTTTGAGATCATCAAATGCATCCCATTGGGAATTTCCGGTTAATTGTGTCATCGGTTGGACTACCTTGCTGTAGTCCCTGATGAACTGGCGGTAGAAGTTCGTGAATCCTAAAAATGATTGTAGTTCCTTCTTCTTTGTCGGTTCTGGCCATTCTGTTACCCCTGCTATTTTGATGGGGTCCATCCGAATGCTTCCTTCACTGATAATGACTCCAAGGTATTCTGTTTTCCATACCTCAAATTCACATTTCTCGGCTTTGAGGAAGAGTTGGTGCTTCCTCATTCTTGATAGTATCTGTCATATGATTGTTCGATGTTCTTCCTTGGTTTTGATCATGATAAGAATATCATTGAGATAGATGGTGACCTTCCCAGTGGCAATGAGATCTTTGAAGATATCATTCATCATCCATTGGAATGTGGCTGGCGAGTTGGTGAGTCTGAAGAACATAACCATCGGTTCGAACAACCTGTGGTTAGTTTGAAAAGCGGCCTTCCACTCGTCACCTTCTTTGATGCAGACATTGTTATATCCCCACTGCACATCAAGTTTGGTGTAATACTTCATGCTACGGAGTTTGTCCATTAACTCTACTATTAAAGGAAGCAGATAATGGTTCTTGATCATCATTTCATTGAGCTTCCGATAATCCTGCACTGGTCGGAGTTTTCTGTCCTTCTTCACGAAAAAGAAGGGTGATGCCATTGGTGATTTCGATGGTCAGATCCTTCCACTGGATAAGTTCTCTTCTAAAAACTTGTCCAGCTCCTGTTGCTCATTATTGCTAAGTGGGTAACACTTGCAATCCAGGTTGGCATTTGTGTTAGGTGTTAGTTCGATTGCATGGTCCCAGGGTTTGGCATCAGGTAGTTCGTCAAAACTTTCTTTTTTGAATAAATCCCAGTAGTCATGTGCCCAAGTGGGTACTATCTCCTCGAACATTTTTTCCTCCTTTCCAGCATTGGCCTTTGCTGCTAGGTCATTAGCATGGTGTATTGCTCGAATGCTAATGGCCCTTTGTAGGTCAACAGCAAGTATTGTCTTGCTGTCTTCCATCTCTTCATCCCACTGGTCTTCAGGATCTTCATCTGGCAATTCGAATGGAATCTTTCAGCAGTGACATCAAGTGAAAATGATGCATCTGGTTTTCCAATTAATCAATGGGTTGTGTCTGATTAACCAATCATGACCGAGGAACACTTTCCTGGTTCCTAGATCTGTCACTGTGAGGTCGACCCGTTCTGAGTGATCACCAATAGTGAGCCTAAGTTCCACATACTCGGTGATCGACCCTGCTTGATTCTTTGTTCCATCTGCATTGTAGATGGGGATTGGTGCTGCTGTTGCTTGAGTAGGTAATTGGTGTTTGGTGATGAAGGATCAGTTGATGGAACTCCCCATGCAGCTGCTGTCGATTAGGGCAGTGACTGCATGGGTAGATCAAGACATTAATGTCTCGATCTGTGCTTTGGTTATCAAGTCTTGCCCTGAAGATTTGGACTGTCGGATGAATCTTCATGGTCCATGGAGTTTGTCCAACCATTCGAGGGCTTGACACCTTTCTGCATTCCACATTCCTGTGATCATGTCATTGATTACTTCTTCAACACGGCTTTTGTGTACCCAATTCTTGAGTACAGCTTTTGCCGCTTCTTCGTTCTTTGCATCTTTGATTGCCCACCAAGTCCATTCAGTTTTGAATGGTTTGAGCCAGGCTGTGGGGCTCACTGCCTCTGTTCGGCCCATAGGCAATTCAGTCTGTTTTTTATTTTTAGTTTGATGAACTTTTGATGATGACGCATCTTTGGGGCTCTCTGCCCCTTTTCGGCCCTTTGTTGGTGCTTGAGTTATAAGATTCAATTCCTTAGGTGATTCTGATTGGTGAATAATATGATCAGGTATATTTGAATGCATGCATAATTTAGACATAGGTGGTGATACTACAGAGGATAAATTGTCAGTCTGTCCAGCAGAATGTGACCTATTATTCAGTTTCTGGGCCGAACCAGTGGAATTGCTCACTGTTCGGCCTGGTCTTTTACCTTCTCGGGTTGATCATTGTCCCTGAGGTCCTGTGCTTCCTTTGTCAACTCAGCGATCTGTGCCCTGATATCCTCGCACATGCATTTATTCTTCTTCTCTGGGCAGTTCTGCACTATGTGGCCTGGCTGGCCACAATTGAAGCATTTTCCCTCCTCCTTGAGGCGATCCATGTCATTCTGCTTACCCATTCTGGTACTTGGACCCTTACCAGTTCGCTTCCCATTGTTCTGGGAAGTTGGGGCTGAGCTGCCAGGTCTGGTGGACATGGTCACATGAGAGGTGGAGGGCATTGAGCCCTGTCCCTGGTACCTGTGCTGATCCCACAGGTTGGTCGCTTCTGCCTTCTGTTGCTGTCGCTCTTGCCACATTAGAACGATTCGGGACTTCCAATCATCATAACCAACTAGCACACTATGGCCGAGATCTGAGATGGTCTTCAAGGAATGAGGCGGTACTCCCCGCTTCATGTATTCAACCATTTGCCCCGAGTCAGCCACATCCTCCTGGATTCCGGCAAGCTTTCCAAGTCGCTCTAGTTCATCGAAGTAATCAGGTGCCACTTTGTCACCCATCTTGTATTCCTTCATCTTTGACTTGTGGACTTCTTGAACCGCTGGGTCCATGAACTTGTCACAGATCATCTGTTTCAGTACTATCCAGGAGGGGTACCAGTGATGTTGTCAGGTGGTGGACCAGAAGTTTGAGGCCAGTAGTACCCACCATACCTTTGCCTTGTCTTCGAAGTAGGTGGTGGCATAGTTCACCTTGTACATGTCATGGAGGAAGTACAAGGCAAAAACTTGGAAGTATTGGTCGCAGTCCATAAGGAAGCGATCGATATCGTCTGAAGCCCCTTTAAAGGGGAGGGGCTCCTGCCCAAGTATCGGTCTGATGTTCAATATATGTGCCTTCGGATCAAGAGGTGACATCGGATTCAGGGGTTTCCCCCCAGGGGGACCAGCCCAATCCATTGGGGGTCCTGAAAAGAAATGTAAAGACCCATCATTGGTGATGGGGCTTCTGAGAGTTGGTGGCCCTTCTTTTCGGACAATCCTTCCATCTTTGATGGTCCATCCTTGTGCCATTGCTTCGGGGTTGTCCTTCTTTTTGTTGGTCGGCCCTGATCCAGTTGCTTCATCAGGTGGTGGTTGTCCTCCCAATAATCAGCTTCCTGTGCCGGTCCAGGGGTTTGGGTGATAAATTCTCAGCTGTGCATAGGACTGGGTCAGCCAAGATGCTGTGCTGCGAACGGCTGATGTGGTGAGTGAGTATCTTGATGTTGCTGTTCGGATTGAGGATGCTGTGTTTGCTGATTTGGATGGCATCATGCTTGGCATCCGCAGCATTGGTGCCTCCCATTTGCCAAACCTTGATTGGTATGGCGGCATTGCCATCATCTGGTAATGTAAAAAATGCTGATTGAAATTAAAAATGGTGCGCTCAGTCGTGGTATACTGTAAAATTTCCTTCCACTCAACGGGATCAGCAGCAGTGTACCTTTGTCCTAGGGATGATCATAGCCAATGATCATCCCTCCATAATTTGGCTACCTGGTCTTGGTATAACCAAATAAACTCTTCCTCCCATGCCTCTCATTCTTGTCACTTTCTTTCTTGTTCTTGGTGTGTGGTTATGCTGACGATACTTCCCCATTCAAGGATGGGGTCCACTGCTCAGCCACCTTGGTCCTCCTCCTTGGTCTCATCATCCCCTTCAGCCCCCTTGTTGATGGTCACCTCGAGGAGGAAACTGTCTTGCTGGCCAAAGGTTTCTGGGGCAAGTGGGCTGAGTACTTGACTTAGCGTCATCGGGTCTGGGTCGAGGAGTCAGCTCCCGGTTGGGCTGCTCCTCTTCTCCTTCTGCTGGCAGCGCCACTGCTCTGCAATACTGGCAGAAGTTTCTGTAGAACCTGAAGCAGAGGAAAAGAGTGGTGATTGGCCTGTTGAGGACCCTTTTGAGGTCTTCGGTGGGATCAATATGTTCATCATCTCCCCCAATTGATCCGAGGTCTGATGGTATCCTATCTCTCTGGATGGGGATATCGTCAGTCTCAGCGATGGTGTCTGTCCTGTATGATAGCGGGCAGTCATCGTTGAGGAGTGTCGACTCCCCATAGTAATAGTTGTTGGCATAGACGACTCTGGCTGGCCTGGTCCAGGGGTTGGGCTCACTGACAGGAGTGGCCAGTTCCTGGAACAGAGAGTCAGGAGCGCTGACTGTGGTATCGAGGTAGTTGGCAAGGGAGTGAGGGGTCGGTCATATTGAGTTTGGTACCACTGGATCATGCCTTGGTAGGCATGAGGCTCCTCCTTGGCCTTGTTCCAGTCTACTGGCCACTCTTGACGCTGCTTGCCAGTATCTGACCTCGTCCCTGTTGGTGTCATTGAAGAAAGGGTCGGGACTACTGACCCTTGTTCCTCTCCCGCTACTTCTTGTTGATGAGGGGTGTCAAGACTGGTGCCTGTCAGCACTTCTGGCAACTGGAGCCATCTGAACGGCATCCAGGGAGTCTCTAGCCCAGCACCCAATTCCAGACTGGGCAACAGTTGTTCTTGATGCAGTGATGCTGCACTCGGGGGAGGGGATGGGGGTGTTAGGTCAGGTTCATCAAAACCCTGTAGCCCAAGGGTTTCCAGGGTCTCAGACAACTGCCGACAGGGGTTGTGGGGGGTATTCGTGTTGCCACTGCTGCTCCTCCTCTTCCCTAGAATGCCTTTGAGTCGAGCTCCCAGGCTCGTCTTCTGTTTCTTTGGGGTGTTGGATGGAGTTTCAGACAGAGGGAGGGATGTTGTGGAGGGGGAGGTCTGGCATGACATTTTGAAGGATTGTGCAAATACGCTGGAACTCTTGGTAGTGTTGAATGGCCCAGGCAGTAATAGATTGGCATCCACAGCACAGCTGTATGATCACCAATAGACTGATCAAGGTTCCAATGATCAAAGCCAAGAGTTCAAAGAACTCATGAGTAAAGTTTGGGTCGGACAGATTTAAGGCAGGGGGCATTCAGTTTCTCAGCACTGTTGGGCCTGAGAAAGGGAAGCAAGAAGTCTCGAACTAATTGTTAAGCCCAAATTCCACATGACTATCAGCATGTGATAAACAGTTTGGTACCTCGCACTTTGGGTATGTCTGACTGAGTTCACTGATGTGATGATAGCATTGTGAGGTCAAGGC